>NW_004955414.1:2828163-2829301 GCF_000276665.1 Chinchilla lanigera
GCTTTGCCGCTGAGCTAAATCCCCAGCCCCCACTCTTTTAATTTTTAATCACATGAATTTGAGTCTTTTTTGATAAGTTTAGTTAAGTATTTATTAACTTTAATTTTTCAAACAAAGCTCTTTGATTAATTGATTTTTTATATTTTTATAGTCTCAGTTGCATTAACTTCTGATCTTATCCTTATAATGTACTCCCTCATACCAGGTTTGGGTTTGATTTGTTCTTCTTTTTGTGGAAATTTGGATTTCAACATTATGTTGTTGTTTTGATCTCATTCTGTCTTCCTGATGTAAGAATTCACTGCTATAAATTTCCTCCTTCAGGCTGTTTTCATTTCATCCCATAAGTTCCAGTACATTGCATGGGCCTTATCATTTACTTGCAGATACTGTTTAAATTCTTCTTTAATTTCTTCTGTGACCCATTGGTTGTTCAGAAGGGTATTCTTTAATTTTCATGTATTTATGTACTTGTTGTGGTTGCTTTGATGTGGATTTCCAGTTTCATTGTACTATGGTTCAATAATGTGCACGGGATAATTTCAATTCCTTTGTGTTTACTCAAACATGTTATATGAGCTAATGTGCAATCTATTTTGGAGAACATCCCATGTGCATCTGAAAAGAACGTGTATTCTGATGTTGTGGCATCTACTTTGTAGGCATCTGCTCTGCAGGCATCTCTATATGCATCTGTCAAGTCTATTTATTTACAGGTTTATTTTAATTCTGATATTTCTTTGTTGATTTTCTGTTTAGTTGATCTATCTAATTGTGAAAGTGGGGTACTAAGGTACCCCATTATAATTGCATTATTCCATATTTGATTTTTCATGTCTATTGATATTTGTTTTTGTGTATTTGGGTGCACTGGTATTTGGTGCATATATATTTATGATTGCTATGTCTTCTTAGAGTTTTCCTTTTCATTTTAAAGACAAAAAACAATAACAAAATAACAATAACAAAGAGAAATCAAAACAACACAAAAACAATAAAAATGATACAGAACTTTAAAACAAGATGGTAGGAAATTAACATGGTTATTATATTACATGTTGTCATCTTCAATTAAGCTGCTCAGATGTAAGAATGCAAGATTGATCAAACAATTAAAGATAATAAAAATAATAATAAA
>NW_004955414.1:2829838-2890531 GCF_000276665.1 Chinchilla lanigera
CTTCCTCATGTCATTCTAAAATAGCATGCAGAGCAGTTTGGAGAGTTGGTTTGGTGGTCATGAATTTCTTCAGTTGTTTTTTGTCATGGAAATATCTTCTTTCTCTACCTACTTTGAAAGATAGTTTTGAAGGGCACAGCAATCTAGATTGGAGATTGTTTTCTTTTAGAGCTTAAAATACTTCACTTCAAGCTCTGCTTGTCTTGACGGTTTGTGTTGAGAAGTGTGCTATGATTTTAATGGATTCTCCCATTATAGTTGGTTTGTTCTTTGTTGAGGAAGTATGTTATTTCTCCATTTACTTTGAAAGATAGCTTTGCAGGGTAAAACAATCTGGATTAGAGAAATTTTTCTTTTAGGGCTTGAAACACCTCACTCCAAACTCTCCTTGTCTTGAGGGTTTGTGTTGAGAAGTGTGCTGTAATTCTAATGGGTTTTCCTTTACAGGTGGTTTGTTTCTATTTTATGACCACTTTTAATATTCTGTTCCTTTGTTGAATTACTAGAATCTTGATCACTTCATGCGTTGGTGTAGATTTATTTTGGTAATGGCTATTTGGAGTTCTAAATGACTCACTTATTTCTATGTCAAATTCATTATCCATGTTTAGGGAGTTTTCTGGTATTACTTCTGTGAAGAGAATTTTATGTTGTTTGCCATCTTTGGCTCTCTAATTAACTCGATAAATCTTATGTTGTTCTTGTTTGCTTCATCTTGCAGCTATTGGACTGATTTTTCATGGTCACTTGCAATTTTTACGATATATTTCTTTCTATGGATACATCTGTATTCTGGATCTGATATTCTATCTTCCCTTTTGTTCAGTCTGTTGCATATACTTTCAGTGGAGTTTTTAATCTCCTGGATATCTGTTTGAACAGGTCTTATGGCTTCCATTTCTTCCTTATGTTGGGCATTCATAGAATTAATGTTTTTCATCATTTTCCTAAACTCCTCTACTTTTTCTATATGCCTACTCTCAACTCATTGGACATGCCTTTCATTTTGATCTGCCTTCTTTTTTTACCTGAGACATTATTTTTTCTATACCCCAATCCATTTGCTTTTTCACTTCCACTGCTATCATTTCAGAAAGTTTCAGTGTAGGGTCCCCAATTTCTTCTAACTTGCTCTGGACTTGTTTGGGTGGGCTGGATGTTCTAGGTTGCCTTTTACTTCTGCATCTTTTTACTTTGTATTTTCTACTTTTATTTTGTTTTATTTTCTATGTTTGTGCATCTGGATTTCTTATGGCAGATAGATTTGGCACTAGTATGAAGGCTTCCCTAGGTAATGTCTATTCCTCTGAGATAGCTTCTAGGTGTAAGTGGCTCTTGCCCTTTGTGTATATCCTAAGAACCCACCCTCCCAATTTATTAAGGATGAGAATTTACTATCTATTTGACTCAGCAACCTGTCCTCTGGTCCCACACTATAGTGCTCATTAAGACCCAGACACAAGGCTGTCATATGAGGGAGAAAATCTGATTAAAACATGTATGGCTAAAGTAATGGATAAAGTAATGCAATTAGCAATAACAACAGCATCAAACAGAGCCTAGCAACTGACAAACTGTGGTAACTATTAATTTTGCACTTTTAACCATAGGTACAACTCTATAGTTACATAACAAAATCCAACATATACTGTGAACTTGTATACATTGAGTTCCTCTTGATATATTGATTTTACCCTGTTTTCATGGTATTTAAGATGGATAAGGGACAAAACAGAGAGCTGAGTGGGGAGAAATGTAATGGGAAGAAGGCTGTGAGGTGAAGGATGATCCCACAATTTTTGAGAAACTGGAGAAGTGCATAGGAGAAAAAGAATAAAAGAGAAAGCAAATGAATATTTAGGTTAAGCAGAAAAAGAAGAGACAATGTTCCATCACATGAAAGTATCATAAAATCTAGAGAAATAGTTGAAAGTAGTAAGAAGATGAATAGAAAAAAACAAACATAAAGTTAAGAAATCTAAATAGTCAAAAAATGAAAAAACAATCCCAACTAATCTTAAAAGAAAAATAAATCATAGTTCTGTATAAGTTGCCAGGTTGAATCCAAGAAATATGTTGCTGTCCCTGACAAGTTTGCAGTAGGACTTATACTAGGTATGGGGCTGACCTTGGCCCCTTGATGTGGGGCTTGATACTGGTCTTCAACTGACAATGTTTTGAATGTCTACTTTTCCTTATCATGTCTGTCTCTATGGCATTCTTACAGTTGCTGTCATGCCTTCAGGAAAGGAAAGCCTGTGGTTTCTCCCAGACACGTGAACAATTGCTTCCTTCCAGGCCTTCCACAGCTTCCTCTGTTCCATACCACTAGCTCTTCTTACCTAGAGATCACAGGGTGGGAGCTGCCCTTGTCCTACCATAGACCAAGCCTACTTTCCTGCTTGGGTCACAAGGCCAAATCCTCTCTGTTGGTCACAAACAAGAGGGAAACTTCTATTCATTTGTATTTAGGGTTACAACTGGCTTTTGGCAGCCAAAAAAAATTGAGTCTGGATGGTCCTCTCTGCTACTTTCCAGAAGAATTTTCCCTGGTCTGCTTTCCAACTGCCAGCAGTCCAATGTGACTGAATGGCTCTTCCCTCATATCACTCCAGGACTTTGGCAGTGAAGCAACAAAGAAATGCTTTGCTGCTGGAGTTTGCCCCAAAACCTTTGAAATACACTGGTGGCCCCATCTTCCCACTTCTGTTCCATGTGTATGTTTCAAAACGCATCGGTGGGTCACCTCACTCACCAACTATTGACTCAGGGACACTGAGGAAAGAGTGTCCTGCTGTGCTGGGCTGCTTTCAGAAATGTGGTTTAAAAGTCTGTTATTCTCTAACATTATGTCCTACCACACATGCATACACACACGGGCACACACACATTCACATGCACAAATACACAAGCTGGGGGAAGAAGTAGAAAGAGAGAGAGCAAGACTCCTACACTTGTAATGCACAGAAACTCTGAATGAATATACATTTAGATGCTATGTAACGTTTAACAATCCTAACTTTCTCATTAATAAAACAGACTAAATTTTTGAGGAAATGCTTTGTATCTCATTTCTATGTTGTCTATAATATCTAGTATAGAACTCGGTACACTAGACCATAAGTGAGAATTAAGTCAGTTTGCTTCTCAGAGGGTGTGATTTTTTCTCAGTTTATTTCATTTTGCTCATATTCTGTTCCCAACATATGAGAATAATAATATACAATATACAAAGTTACATTTTAAGTCCTTGAAACTGTTAATGTTCATGGTGTCACTTACAGTTCATAGTGGAGGAACTGGAGGCAGTGTTTCCATATGGTAGTGTCCTTGCCTGGCTTTAATTTTGTAGCCATTGGAATCCTCTACCAGTGTTCACTCATTTGCATACAAAAGCATAGTGCTTAGTTCAGGAAAAGTGGTAGCCAGTAAAATCACTATTTAGAAGTGCCTTAGATTTTAATCTGAAATGTCATAATGAAGTTGAAAAGTCAAAGATGAGTAATGCCTCATCACTTACCATTTTGTTATTATCTACATAGCTACTCTCTACTGATTTTTTTTTTACCTTATTTGTAAACAAAACATGTTTCCTTGCATTTGAGGGGAATTTAGAATGAGCCAAAGTAATACTGGCTTTAGGCAAAACATATGCTTTGTCTTTATCAATGTGTTCAGCAATAACTCCATGCTCTCTATTGATTCATTTTTTAATTATTCCTGGTTATATCTACTTAAAAATGTAATAAAAAGGTCCATGCAATCCAAAACATCACAAAAGATGATTTTGGACCATGTACTTCCTTCTATGTAAAGATGGAGAAGTCAAAAAACAGAAATTTTATTTTCATCTTTTCTCACTTTGGAAACTGGTAAATTGAAAATTTATTTAAGAGAAAATAAAAAGCAAAAGTGCACATTTTTACTACAGGTTAACAAAGATTCAATCTTGCTCTTTAACTGAAGATTCAGAAACAACACTCTGGTGTCACAAGGTGTCACACAAACAGGAAATAAAAGTGGCAGCTGGTTGCTGTAGCAGTAGCTAATGTGCAAATTCACTAATTAGAGAAATGCAAATTGCAAACACATCTTTTTCTACACCCTGGAGCCACATTGAAGCAATCAGTACAAGAACATTCCTAAAAATGCCCAACTTTGGGGGATTTTGAATCTAAGATGTGGTTGGTTCATACTTCTTGGTGCACACTGAAGTAGTAGCGACTGTTGCAGATAGAGGTTAAATGCAGGCTATGCTTAAATCATGAGAGCAAAAAAAAGTTTTTGATAGACTGATAACTTGTGTGCCCTCCTTGGGAAACTACTTGATGTCACAAAATCTCTTATGCTACTGCATACTGTCCTTCCTTTTATTTAGTGCCACTATTTACTGAGAGGAACAGACAGAAAATGGGTTTTGTACTTTGATTTCTAATGAACTGACCACTCATGAAATGAAAACCTCAGCTAGTGACAAGAATAGATTTCAGTTGCCATTTTGGGTTTGTTTTTGCTTTTATTTTGGTAAATGAATGAAATGTAGAGATTTCCTTTACTAAATTAAGGGATTTTTGATTAGAGTAAATTAATGTTTTTGTTTTAAACAGCAAAGTGCTTAGTTAATAAACAATTGTCTATTTTCTGCTGCCAAAACCCTACTTTTAACTCATAGAATGTTAGACTATAATTTAAAGACCCTTAGTTTCACTTTTACAGAGTCCATGAAGATTTTGGTGGTAACTAAGGGAAACATAAACCTCTCAGGATTCTAAGAGATAGCATTTGTTAAAATGAATGTGTACATTTTTCTAAGGAAAAGGTTACGGCTTCAAATATATTTTCAGAAGGGTCCTGTCCTAGCCACCAAATTTAATTTATGAACAGTACTGTTGCAATGCTATGCCTAGTATAGTTCACACAGTGTTCAGTAAGTGTACAAGTCTATTTCTCTCCAAATTTCTTCATTTACATTCACTAATGCAGGGATTAGGACACCACATTACTCTCAATAACTATAATGCATAAGTGTTGGCCTTTTTTTCTTGACCAGCCCTTAATGCTACAGCTCAGATTTCTTTAGAGCAGATTCACTCTCATTGCCCTGTATGCAGGATCTGTGGGGTAGTCTTACCAGTTCAAACTGCAACATATAGGAGGATTTAATGATGGCCTCCCACTGCCCTGGAATAGCAAGATACTGCCTCTTCTCATAGACATTCATCTGTTTGCTGCTGTTCTTTTCTTTCTCTTATCTATTGCACTCAATCTGAGGAGTGTTGGTGTTTTTTTTTCTTACTGTTGACAGAAATGGACACAACTCTCAGTCTAGATCCCTGAGGGTATCACTCCCTACTGGCTCCACCACTTCGCATCTCCATTATTAAGTTTGCCATTATTAAGTCGCCTCGGCCCATTATTAAGTTTTCCAAATCTCTGCTTTCTTATCTGAAAAGTGATGATGATATCTGTGCATTTGTCCTTATAGAGCTGTTGAGAAGAACAAATGGGATGTCTGTAAAAATTATTTTTTATAGAGTAAATTTTCTAAAACAATGTGTGATTATATTTATTTTAAGATAGATTAGTGCCTATGATAAAACTTTATATTTTCGGATAAAAATACTTGTGACACTTGATTTTTATTAATTATATAAGTGTTTTACATTTTTTGAAGCTTGGATTTCTCTGTACCTCTGTTTTATTTGCAAAACTCAGCCCCTGATAGGAGAGGGGTCCCCATATTCATGTCTTGGGGCTGAGGGAGGAAAAGTGCTTCTTTTTCACTGAATAATTCTGCAAATGCTTTGATTTCATATTATGTGCAAAGAAGAGTTGCTTTATGAAATGATACACTTCTGGTGCTTGCGAGAATTACTGTTTGCCCTGTTTGGTCTCTGTCTTGCTTTGTCCAATTTCTGTACATTGTTCTACTCCTCCTTTAGGAAATGGGAATATTTACTCTATGTCATATAGGTTGAAAATATTTAACTTATAAAACAATTGCAGGGAGTCAAAGCTAAGAGTGTGCCTTGCATCTCAGAGGAGACTTTGAACTAGAACTTTCCAGAAATGCAGCAACTGGCAAGACTTTGGCCACACTGGTCATGGATTAAATGCATTTTTCACAATGAGATAGACAGGAGCCTTTTGGAAGCCAGGCTTGGGATATTATAGTTTAGATTTAATTGTCTTCCAACAGTCTCACATTGGGAGGCAAGGCCCTGTTGGAAGAACAGGACAGTGGGGCATGACTTGGAAGGGTATATTACTGTGCCTGGTTCCTTTGGTTTCTGTTTCCTGACTGACATCTACTGAGCAGCTTTATTCTAATACATTGTTTTTTCTCAGAGCCAGACAACCATGAGCCAAACTCACCAAAACTGTGACCCAAAATAATCCTCCCTTCCTTTAAGTCGAAGGTGTCCAATAGTCTATCCATAGTATGGGTAAGTGACTACAACTCACACACTGTGAAGAATAATGAGGTAGATGTCTGTAGGGGACAAAGTTGGAGTTAACAATGTAGATGTGTAGGCGGTTTTGTCCTGTAAGAAGTCATGTAAACTGCTATTTTTAGTGAATAAAGATGACTTCTAGTGCCAGACGAAAGGGTAGCAAATCCTAAATAAAACCTGAGTGCTTATTATTTTTAATGTATATTAATTCATATTTCTTTTTCATAAACATGTTTATATTAAACAATTTTTGACAAGTAAGTATATTTCTTTCACATTTTCTAAACTATTATGAAAGTAAAATTTATGCTAAACTTAGCCTATGCACGTATATGAATGTTAAGCACCTTCACACTTATGATAACAATATGCTTGAACCTCTCTAATATTTCCTATTCTGTTTCCCCAATTATATTTAGTACTATTAATAATAACCAGAACAATTGCTACAGCACAGTAAACACATTTAATTATAATAGATTCAAATCAGAAGTCAGAACATAGTGAAGGGACCAATATGGCCATGTAATTAAGACATACATACTGTGATAAGTGCCACAGTAGGAAGGTACAGTGGCTAAAGATACCAACAAAGGGTAGGGGGAGGAGATCTGATGAACATTTTGAAGGAACAGTTTTATTCTATAGCAATTTGTATTGTTGATTTTTAATGCATCTAATAAGCTGGATGAAAACTGTGTTATTATTTATGAATAAGACTCCAACATAGAAATTTTTTCTCATTTTTAAAATTGCAACACAGAAGATGAGAACAAGGAATATTTGCCACCACACACATCTTCTTAATGCCAGACACCAAAATGAAAACCTTTTTGGTTGTAGGGACTATTTTTTTCAACATAAAGATGCCTGCAGCTGCTCTCAGTCCACTGGACTGGCAAGAGTGATGAAATCTGCTTTTAGAGTTATCTTTTACAAAAGGCAAGTACAGTATCTCCTTATCCGTTTCCACTCTAAAAAGTGCTCAATCTGATGTCTGGCACACAGTGGGTTTACATATTCAGATGATATAAGTTTGCTGTAAATTCAGTTACACTTTCCATCACACTGAGGCAGTTAAATTGTGAGCATGTTTTTGCTTTCCTGTCTCCTGAAATATAAGCTCTCTAACCCCAGGTGGCATGTCCTGCAGGGACATGCAGAGAAGACAGTTTGTAAAGCATGCTCTGTCAAAAGCACACTCCACTGAATAGAGGGGTGCATGATTTTGCCAATGCCTTTAAAGCTGCTCACCTTGGAGAAGAATGAACAAGTTTTCATTATATAAGCAAAGAACTGAAAAAATTGACACAAAATCGCTTTCATTAAAGGTCTCAGTGGTTAAGAATGAGGTGGGTGGGGTTGTGTGAAGTGTGGTGTATTAAGTTGAGAAATTCTTCCCCCTACATGTCTAAGAAACAACCTTTGTAGTGAATTCTGAATATGATCATATGTTATTTATTGTATTTTTAGTTTTTTCTAAGACCAAGTAGAATATACTAGTAATTTCAGCCCATGCTGAGAAGGGATATCTGCGTAGAAGGAAATCGATATGTTATTTACTGTTTTCCTATTGCACAGCACAAATTGTTTTGGTTATATTATATTATATTATATTATTATAATTTTTAGAGTTATATTCTATTGCCTCTTAAATCAAGCTAAACCACAGATGACAATAAAAGAAAGTTTATATAACTTTATAACAAAAGAGAATGACTGGATAGAAATCAATGAGAGATTATTAGAATAATTCTTTCTCATGAAATGTGTGTCTTTTACACAAGTGAAAACTGTGATGGTTAATTGTATGTGCCTACTCAAAGGGCTAGATAATTGGTAAACCATTAATTCTGGTGTGTCTAAGCAGGTATTTCCAGAAGATATTAGCACTTGAATTAGTATGCTAAGTAAAAAAGAGGTTCCTCACAAATTTGAGTTAGGACCATCTAAACTGCTGAAGATGTAAAGAGAATAAGAAGGCAGAGAAAGAGCAAATATACTCTTTTTTTGCTTAAACTAGGATATCTGTGTGATACCCCTTCTTCTTTGTACATCAGTGTTTCTCCTCTTTGCCTTGAACAAAGATCTGCTACCCAAACCCTAGATCACGGGATGTGCCAGGCTCCATACCTGTGTGAGATAATTCTTTAGTTGTAATAATAAATCTTTATCTATATATCTATATAGTCTATTGACTGCGTTTCTATGAAGAACCTTGATAAATATAAAAACATAGTGATCTGAGCTAAAAAGTTATGACAGGCTTCTAGAGCAAATTATGGACCATACTAATTAGGTTGTTGTAAAAGTATGAGATTTATTGTTTAAAATACCTAGCAAAGCATATAATACATAATTATTGTTCAATAGAAGTAGGTATATATGCAAAGGTAAATACAAATTGGTTGTTTAGGAGTCATGATAGCTGATATAATTATGGGTAAAAAGCTAAAAAACAGTAATAAAAATACATAAATGTTTACTTTTATTATTGTTGTGTACAGAATGACAGAATGCTTTGGAAGACCAGTTTAGGGAATACAAAATTTTAGGAAGATTGGCTGGATTTCCCAGATGAAAAGTGGGAAGTCATTTTATTTTGAAAGATAGATAAGCATCTTCTGGTCAAAGAGAGAAGAGCTGTTGAGTGACTAGTTCATAAGAAATCATCAATGAGGGGCTGGGGATTTAGCTCAGTGGCACAATGCCTGCCTGGCAAGCACAAGGTCATGAGTTCAATTCCCAGTACCAGAAAAAAAAAAAAAAAGAAATCATCAATGAGTTTTTTTGTGTATTAGGGTAGCATATTTAGGGTAGGAAGCATGCTATGATTTGTGTCTGGATATACACCAAAGCCTCATGTGGTCATGGGTGGTGGAGTTTTAAGAGGTGGCTGAATCTAGAGGTTGGTATTGATTCATGATCCAAAGCTGAGATAACAGGTGTGAGTGTGGACCATCTAAACTGCTGAAGATGTAAAGAGAATAAGAAGGCAGAGAAAGAGCAAATATACCTATCCTAGGGTGGCTGTCTATCCTAGGGTGGCTGTCTTCAGCTGCCATGAACTGTTGCTGCTCTGCCATGTGCCACCTGCCTTGGAGCCATCTATGAACTGAAACCTCTAGCAACTATGAACTAAATAAATCTTTTCCCCCCTAACTTTTGGCATCAGGTATTTTGCCTCAGCAATAAGAAAATAATTAAGACAGAATTTGGTACTGAGAGTGGGGTTGTTGCTGTGACTGTACCTGACCGTGTGGGTCAGAAGTCTTCGAAAATGACTTGTGCAAAGAGTTTGAATGATTCAGAGATGCTGGCTGGCACACCTTTGGCTGTCCTGTATGAGAAATTCTGATTAGCGCTCAAAAGATGAGAAGGCTGATAGTGAGTAAATCTGGTGAGTAAAGATAAGGGTCCAGAGACTTCTACTAGGAAGAAGGACTACAATGGTTGCTGTACTCTACACGATGAGTGTTGTGGCTTGGGAGAAACTGTCTGCATTTTGCTCGTGTTGAGATATTACCTGAGACTAAGATGAAATGTGGCTGACTAATTCATCTTGCAGAATATATTTCAAGGCAGTCTAATGTTGAAGTGGTGGCATGTCTATTGTTGAGGGCTTCTAGCCAGAGTTGTATTGAGAATCAAGAGCAAAGAGTTCAGCAGAATGCTTTAAAAGGTTGTGAGCTTGACCAGAAAGGAAGCTCCAGTAAAGCTGTGGACTGCAAAGATGGAGCAGAGGAGATTTTGATTGTGGAGAAAGAGCAAGAAAGTAGAAAATATTTCATGAGGGAATCACAAGAAGTGCTAGAACTCCACCTTTTGAAGTATCAAGATTGCAAATGTGAAAGGCTCAGCTTTGAGAAGGAAGCCCCAAAGTATCATGTTCTACAATGGCGGCAGTATAGAGAATTTGTTCCTTGGAATTGGATTCAGAGTGCTCAGTGATCTAGGCACTTTAACCCTATAGCTAAAAGAGAGGGAAGCCTGACTACTGCTCTAGCTTGCAGCAGACCTTGGCATCATCCATGTGGTGCTGATTTTAAGTGCATGCAGAATGGAAGAAGGCCTGGGAGTCCAAGCAGTGTGTCTCTGAGAGGTCAGTGTGTAAAGCTATGAATGTGAAGTCAAAGATTTAGTGGAAACTCCCGAGGTAAGGAGAGGACAAGAACATGGATAACCTGAGGAAAACTTCAAGGAGGGAGTATAGTGAGCCCAAGAGAAAAGCCATGGAAGCTACAACCACCAGTGGTGTCCTGAACAAATTCTCTATACTGCCGCCATTGTAGAACATGATACTTTGGGGCTTCCTTCTCAAAGCTGAGCCTTTCACATCTTGCCACAGATTGCCTCAGATGTTGTACATAAAACTACAAACTTAATGTTTGCCCTGCTAGATTTTGGACTCACTTTCGTTCCATTCTTTTGTACCACCCTGTGTGTAACTTTTGAAATGCAAATGTCTATCTTGTACCATTTAATGTTGGAAGTGTTTAAGTTTCTTTTCATTTGTACAGGAACTCACTGCTTTAGAATTAGACTTCAACCTCAGGAAATTTGGGAGCTGAACTTTTCAGCAATGCTGAAACTGTTAGGACTTTGACAACTCTTAGAGACTGACTAAACACCTTTTGTGTAAATGAATGTACATTTGTCCTTGGGGACTCAGGGTAGAAACGTTATGTTTTGTCTAGATGTTTACCCAAAGCCTCATGTGGTCATAGGGCTGAATGACCCTATTTTTTTTGGAGGAGGCTGAATATAGAGTTTTGGAGGAGGCTGAATATAGAGTTTGTGATTGATTCATGGTCCAATGCTCAGATAAATGGTGTGAGTACTACACCTGCCCTAGGGTGGGTATCCCGCAAACAATAAAGATTTTTCTCTGGATTTGGGAACAATAGGGTCAAGTGTGGATTTTTGTTTCCCAGTACATATTTTATAGAGTTGAAAGCTTGACATTCCTCTGCTGTAATGCAGAGATACAAAAATCTGAGGACAGGAAATGCTGTCGCTGTCTTCCAGAATGAAATTTCTCAATGTCTGCAAGAAATAAAAAGACATGAGTTACATAAAAATATGCTTGACCTATCAGTAAATAATCCACAAT
The DNA here is from genome assembly GCF_000276665.1 of Chinchilla lanigera. Taxonomy (NCBI): domain Eukaryota; kingdom Metazoa; phylum Chordata; class Mammalia; order Rodentia; family Chinchillidae; genus Chinchilla; species Chinchilla lanigera. The sequence continues at coordinate 2,841,407 of NW_004955414.1, forward strand.
TAATACAGTGGGAGCAAGTTCTGTTTTTGGCTCTTCCTGAGTATACACCTGTAGGTGTTAAGAATAAAGTCCAGATGACAGAGCTAGGGTATTTAGCTTTATCTGTCTGACACTAGTACTGATCATTGTGACACTAAACTGTGCTGCTCTCTTTCATGGTGAGCATTCGCCACATACCTGGTGCACATTCACTGATCAATAAGTGAGGCTTACATGAGCAAACATTTAATATTTCAATAAACTACTTCTGTGCAACTCCCTCCTCCTTCCCACCACCTCTTGTTTTGCCCTCCCAGTAATCTCCCCTGAGGTTCTTTTTCCTTTTTGTATACTGGCAGCTGGAGCTGCAACAGCTATTTATAATCCTTAAATTGCTTGTGACACTGTCTCTTAGAATGATAGTCAGGACAGAGTCTCAGGCATTTTATTTCATGCCAAATCAGTGAACAGAGGCGGTTTTCCCTGGTGCCTGTAATCTGATGACTTGTATTTGTATGAGATTTAAATCATGCTTGCATGGTTTAATGAAATGAGATCAAGAAAAATGAAGTAAAATAAGTATTAAACATTTCAGCAATTTACTAACACACATATTTACTTTCTTTTTTCAACAGAAGTTGAAATTCATGTACTTAGAAAACTTTCTCAGGGGTTCTGGTCTAGGAAGAGATTATACTTATCACACATTCGGCACTAAGTACATATCTCACATTTATTCTATTTATCTCTACAATAACCATAAGAGGTAGGTATTAATTTCATGTTTATGATGCTAAAACACAAGTTAGATAACTTACCTGTGGTTTTACAGCTATAAACAGGAAGAATTTTGGTTTGAATGTGGACTGTCTGCTGCCAAAATATTGTACAGACATAAGCTTTTATTTAAAGCACACACACTAAAATACCCCTACTTTTTCTTCTATAAATTTTGACCATCTGCTGAGAAACTAGAGTATCACCTACTTCAAACACTGTCTTATTACCAGCAAATAAATGTCAAGGTAAAGACCATGAAAATCATATGTTACATTAGCTTTCAAGAGGTGCATTTACCCCCACCTGACAGTACTTCCCAATGATGCTGGGCAACATAAATAGATTAGTGAGTCTGGAATCTTCAGGGGTGCCTAACCTTATGTTTCTGAACATTTAACTTATTAAAATTCACAAAGAAAGACCTTATGGTGCTATCATTTTATTCAGCTAACATCATCAGTATGGCTCAAGGGCTATGGCTTTCTACAGTCACCCTAGCAGCAGTGAACATATGGTTCTACTTCTCTGTAAAGCCTCTGGGCATCTGACGGTACCTTTCATGGATAATGGATAAAGGCTGCCATACCAGTAGGTAACTTCTGTTCCATCAATATTGCCATCATGCCAAGAATGCTGAACAAATTCTAAGAGGTCTATTCTGACCTACCTCTATTCTGTCAACAATAAAAGCCTCAGGAGGATGTGGGGCAAATGCCTTCTGTTTAACTGGACTTTGAGTTCCTGTATTGTGAACTCCTTCCAGAGTCATTTGATTGACAGGCAAGCCACAATTATAACTACCACATTTTTAGGAGTTGCTTTTATTGGGTCATTTCCTTCTTTTGATACCTTCTGGACTGCTTTTGGGAGAGAAAAATATAAATTTTTGTTACAATAATTTCAAGGGACTGTTGCATGTATGCTTTAAGAATATGTTTAAATAAAGTAATTAAAAATATATTTACACCTCATTTCCTTAGCTTCTCTATAGCACCTAGACTATAAATAGTATCACTGTTTTTGGTATCAGTATTTTCCTAACACTCACATGCAGTGTTATCTATTTTCCACTCGTGAAAACTACATTCCATTGTTCAGTGTTCCAGGCGGCAACATCTTCATCAGAGCTCTCATGATACTGAGAAATAGTGCCGTGGGTTTACCATGAGTCTGGGCAGTGAGTGCGTTCAGCAATGAATTCTCATTTACTTAGAAGAAGCATCTGTGAAGTTTCCCTCCTGCCAGGAATTGTGGAAGTTCAGTGAGTGCAAAAAACACAGGTTTTGAAACTGCATTGGGCTGGGGCCATGTCCAAACTCTGCTAGTTCTAGGTGATTTTCTGCATGACTAGTACTTGTTTTCTCCTTCCCTTGTGCCATATTTTGAGCTTATAAATTAATATTATCATAACTTGCACCAGTGTTCAGGCTCATAAATTGGAGTTTGTCACTGAGTTGTTTTGGGCACATCTGATCCTTACCCTAATCCTCAAACTCTGTTTAACATCTGTCCTGAGCCTCACCTTTTCACCATGGTCTCCACACACAGAAGCTCCAGACGAGGCGGCATCTTCTGCTACTTGCGCCACAGCCCCACAGTTTTCTTGGTTTCACTTGAGTGCCTTTCTAGCCTACTGGTGACTGCCTGCTGCTCACTGTGTTATCTGTCCCTGCCCATCTTTTGCACCTCAGCTGTTTCCACATTTTGCCATGATCACTCTCTTCCAGACAGGTAACATTTTTGAAGCTTCACGAACACACTAAATCCACTCTCATTTCAGGGAATTTGTGCATGTTTTTCCTTCTATCTGAAACATTTCTCCAAGATATTTGTTACAAACTTAAGATCTCAGAGAGCCCTCTTTGAGCATCATATTTAACTAGAACTTACCCCTCACCTGACTTGTTGCCCTCTAACTGTGGCGCTGGTCATTGGAATATAACTACTTGCCCAAGTTTGTGTACTCATTTATTTAAGAGGGTAGGGCCTTTTGTTTCCTTTTTTCTTTTGAGAGCTGAATCTTCAAGTACCCAGGAAGTGTCTCAAAAATAACAGACAAGCATCATGTGTTTTTAATTCATTAACAAATGAGTAAATGAACTCCAATTTTAGAATAGTAATACTTCCCTTTCAGAATTACTGTAATGATTACAACTGACAAATAACTCCTAGCCATGTCTAGTAGAATGCTATCACAAAGATTTTATTAGTATTACCACCATTATTTCATTGTTTTAGAAAGTTATGGAATGTGTATTAAAATGTTACATTCCTGGAATTATTTGACACATTTATTATTGATAATTGAGGAACTGTCACGATCAACAGGATGAAATGTGGAGATGATTCACAGCATTGACTGTCATTAGGTGTTTATACATGAAATTACTTATGTAATTATCTCACAATAGTTTATTCAGTACTACATAGCCATATTTTCTTTCTTTTCCAATGCATTGGCAGGACCACCTTCAAGTTAATTTTAACTTGAATTATGATTAATAGTTACTGTTTAATGTATCTTGTAATATATTACTCCATAATGCCACATTGAAGAGGCTTTGTGTGAAAAAATTCTGTGAGCTTAGTATTCACAAACATAGCCATATTTTCTTTCTTTTCCAATGCATTTTCTGAATTTTTATAGATTCTTATTAACAAGGATTCGTTGTGAGGCTTAGTCATCCTACCAGAATGCATCTACCTCCTAGTAGATTTCTAGGAACCAGCTAAATGTCCTGTGTGTCTGACTGAAATGGCATAGGAATGGATGCAGAGTAGAGAGAAATAACTGGAAAATCTTGCAGGCTTTCAACCCAACTGCTTTGATGATAGTGGCCAGTGTCACGTTTGAAGTTCAGCCCAGAAAAGATCAGAGCTACAGTCAAACCTTCCCTGATATCCTTAGGGCAATTCACTGAGCCTCCGTGTCATATCCGCATTTTGTATGCATTTGCTGTGTGCCATCACTCGCCTTCCCCCGCAGTACTGAGGAAGATTTCATGACTGTGTGATTCTTGCCTCAATGCACTCTCCTGAATTTCATAGAAGAGGTCTTCTTTGTGGCCACCTGTTCTGGCCCACAAGGCCTCCCTGTCTATAGAACACAAGGTACTAAGAGTTTCTGTGCCTCTCTGGTAGTGACCACTAAGAATCCTGAGGAAAAGGAAAAATTTCAAGGCAGGCTTTATCAAGCCAAGAGTTTTTTGCTCTTTCCTTTTTCTCAGGATATTTTATATATGAACCTTTAATTGTATAACTAAGCTTAAGCCCAGTACTGACTTGCCTTCAAAACTCAACGTGGCACCAAACCACTCTTTGCTTAAAAAGTAACCAGAGTAGGAAATGGGACATACTTATATGTTTTTGCTATTTAATGAGTTTACAAAACAAACTACAACCACCAATAAAATTATTGTAGATTTTGCATATCTTCAAAAATAATTCTTGAATCTTAGATGCATCTTAAAATTATTGATATTTTAGCAGATAGAAAGTACATATATGCACATAACAATGATCATGTGTGAAGTGAAATTATATTTTGTCATTTTGACACCAAACGATGTAGATCAGATATTAGAGATTTGCTTTCCCTTGGAAGGCATTTTCAAGCTACTCAGGTTCTACCTCGACATATTTCTTCTTTGGAGAGGAAATTCTATCTTCCTTTAATTTAAGTAAATGCTTATTTAAAGTTTACTTGACGTACATAGTTTGCCTCACTCCTGGCTTTCCAGGCTAGGTAATAAGTTGCTCAGAGGTTAGCACAACTTAGGAAACTAGATTTCAAAAGTAATAGAAAGATAGGTGGTTTTACTCCTTCAGTGGTTCAAAGGTAGAGACCATTGTCTTTGCCCTGTGGTTTTATCACCACGTGTTACTATCCCCAATGCAAATCCTAAAATTTGCTCTGTAACAATCAAAACTCTTTTGTAGCAAGCTTCATTACTTGTCCTTAATGTGAATTGGAAAATAAAGTTGTTACAGTGTCTTTTCATAGTCTGCTAAAAACTGAGAAAGACAATTCTAAATATTAAGATTCCTTTAACCCATTGGGCCGGGGATATAGCTCAGTGGCACATGCACCTGCCTGGCAAGTGCAAGGTCCTAAGTTCAATTCCCGGTACCAAAAACAAAACAAGACATACTTTTAAATAAAATCTAAAGATTCCTTTAACTCAAATGTTGGAAATAAAATGTAAACTTTTATTTATTTTTATCACTATATGTTTGTAATAATTACATTCACTGCAGGAAATTGGCACATTTACCTAACACAGTTCAATTCCCTTCTTTCCCTCCCTCTCCACCACTCTTCTATTTTTTCATCATCAGATTCACTATATATGCATATGAAAATAACTAAAAGTATAAATTTTCAGTCTATGTATAAGTTTCAGTCTTCCTTTTTCACTGGAAAGTTAATTAAAATTCATTCTTTCCAATATCCTAGATTCAGTGTAACAGTTCCAAAGCTAAACTTACAACTAGCTAAACTTAGAAATGTCTGTCTGACAACAGCAGTGGAGGCATTCTAGAAGTTAGAGAAGTTCTTTGATCACCATGCAGCATGAAGTTTCCTTTTCTTTAAACAATGCTAAAATCTCTTGCTCATTGCTACAGAGGTGTTGGCTGTAGTCTTCTGGATATAAAAATAGTTCACTGTATATAGAAATATGACTCGATTATATGCAACTTACAGCACTAACATAGAGCCTGTTAAGCATAACTACTTCAGGCAACTTCTTCCTTCACAGGGTTTTAAAGCTCAAGGAAAGATGTAAAATGAAACGTCAGTTTTAACATAAGGGGCATAAATCATTTCCACTGCCACCGGTTTTATATTTTATTTTATTGTAATTTATTTTTTTCCTGATGGTAAATTCAATAGTGTTTTCATTTCATAGACTTTTTTGCCAATGTAATTTGGTGTTTACCTAAGTCTCTACAAAGCTCCCTAAAAGCCTATGTTTACTAGCTCCAAAGTATTGATTGCAAAATTGTTTAAAAGAAGTAAAACTAGCTGACTTTCTCACTAGATATGAAGAGCCCATTTATGAATGATATAGCTGGAAATTCCCTTCTCAACACAGCTGTGCTAACAGATTGCTGATCGGTGAGTGACCTTTCTCATCAGAGGAGTTCAAAGCCTCTTCTAACTTTGCTTTTAATTTAATTATAATTTGAAGGGAGGAAAATCCTTTTATGAATCACTGAGAAAGAAGCTATATCTTAGGACTGAAATGACAATGGTCTTTCCTATTATAAGGCCTGAGAACTGTGTGATAAAAGTAAAACTTTGTTCCAGATCAGAGAGACATTTAGGTTCAAAATAATTGTGTTTCTGTTCAAATAATGCCAAAATTTAGGTAAACTAACATAAGAAAGCAAATGTTCTTTATGAGTCTCAGACCCTACTTGAAGAAAGAAAATTATTTGAGCTGATGGTTGCCTATTTTTTTTGACTATGGTGAAGAAATTTTATTTTTATTCTAGTGTGATCCTTTTCCTATTGCTTTCCCATGTGAAACAGGAAAGAAAATGTCATGTGGGCTTATTTAGTCTAACACTATTAGAATAACATGTGTAACAAATGAATAACGTAGGGAAGATAACATGGTTTCTGATTAAGAGATTTGTAAGGAGCACTTATTCAGACTAAAAAGCTGTTTTACTGATTTTGAATAGAGGCCTCAAGTATACATGAGTTCCCACTCATTCTCCTTTTCCATGGTTACCTACTGTTCCGTGATGATCGATCAGGTTCTGTACATGAACTATTGGCCAATACCCACTATGATTTTACATTTGACCACGATTTTGTGCTCTTTTGTCACATAATTTCTCTTATAGGAGAAGCCTAAAATATAAATAAGGAAAAAAACCACAAGATAGATAATGGGAAATAGGGCATTAGATCTTTTGCAAAAGGGAAGGTGAGCAAATGATAGAGGGACAGGTAGGGTGATGGGGAAAGGGATGGAAAGTGAATAATGCACAATGTACCTACTCCCAGCAAGGAATGTAATCATTTTGTATTGAAAATGTAGTAACACAAGGAAAAATTGCAAAAACTGAAATATTGCATCTGACTTGTCCTCCATTTTCTAATTTTCCCTGGCTATCTTTACTTTGATGTCTTACTGCCCTCATTCTATATAGCTTATTGCATCCAGTTCATTTAAAAATAGTAGTTCAATTTTCACAATCTCTTAGTATGTACTTTCTATGCACCTAGCATCAAGGTTTGCACTAGGAACAAAAGAAGACATAGTCTCTTTCCCTGGTATGCTTGCCTCATGCTAAGGATGGGTAGGAGCATCATTTCAATAATGTGAGATGTTAGCAGATGATCTCACATAGGTTGGTTGAGAGCCCTGGCTGTTTCTATTTTGTAGTGCCCTCCACTCCAGGACCTCTCAAGTTCTTCAGCTCTACTTATTGGCCAGGATATGAATGAGAATAGAAAACTGTGTGTGAGATTTCATTGGCAATATCTATTATTTGGTGTATTAATTTTATTCACAAATGGTCAAATATGATTCATATAGCCCTACCTCTCTCTAGGTTGGCAAGGTACGTTAGATTTTTGTTTTTTCTGGTACCAGGAATTGAACTCATGACCTTGCACTTGCCAGGCAGGCGCTGTGCCACTGAGCTAAATCCCCAGCCCCATACATTAGCTTTTTATTGCCACTATAGCAAATTGCCAGAAATTTCAGTGTCTTAACAAAATACAAATTGATTCTCTACTAGTTTTGGAAGTCAGATATCTGAAGTAAAGTTTCCATGCACAAGATCAAGACTTTAAGAAGACAATTCATTATTTTGCTTTTCTCAGCTTCTAAAGCTGGCTACTAGGGTCCCTTTTGTGGCACTGCTCCAAGCTCTTGCTTCTGTGGTTATATCTTCTACTATTGATTTATATTTTCCTCCTTCCCTTTTATAAGAACCTATGTGAGTACATTGGGCTCAATTGAATCATAAAGGATAATCTCCCCAGCTTGAAATCTTTAACTTAATCACATCTGCTAAGTCTCTTTTACCACATAAAACGACATTCACATGGCTTTGGGATTAGGACATGGGCAACTTTTAGGGTTCTTACTCAGCCCATTGTAGGAGGAATATAGTCCAGCTCTGTTAGTGGGGCAGAATGAAACTGATTTGGAGAAGTTTGCCTATTTCTATAATAATAAAAACAATACCTATCCTATGTTATACAATTTGTTATTAGAAGTATTATATATCACTTTTATATATACCAGGTAAAACTGTATATACATTGTATATGAGTATGTACATTGCCTTAATAATTCAACAATTCTATGTGTCAGTATTATTATTTACAAATTACTAAGACAGACTAATATGGTTTAGATAATTTAAGTAATTATCCAAAATATCAAGGTAAGTAGTAGGACAGGTTTATAACCAGGTCTCTTTGAGTTTAAATACAGAAACCATCCCTCGTTATTACTTAAAGGCACTGTCAACATAGATTTAACACATCACACTATTAGAACATAGGAAAGGTTATTTCTGCCCAAAGCAAAGCTGCAGGGATACTTACAGGATTCATAGATGCATGGCTATTGCTAGTTATCTGGTACTGGCTTCTGATTTGTGGGCTACAGTCTCAAATTATCTCTTGATCTGTGTCTCCCTTCAGAAGTTCCTATAAACCCATGAGTTCATGTAAATAGTTCCTTAGTTTCTATTATTCTGGTCCTAAGCTAACCTCAGATCTGGGAGCTGGGTTTGATTAGAAGGTTCTGGTCAGAAAAATGTTCAAAGACAAAAATGTAGGGCAGAACACAGGGCAGAACCAGAGAGTAAATTTCTCTGTGAGCGGAGATGACTGTCATTGGCTTCAACAGACCTTCACATGGCAGCAGGGCTCTGGGAGGAGAGAGGCTTCCAGCAGCTTTTGGAGCAGGTAACCTCCGTTCGCTCCTCATACTTCCACATCAGGACTGCACATCAGCCTTGCTTTATCAGAGATCTCGGTTTGTATCTGCTAAACCAAATCATGGCTTTATGCGCACTCCCTCATTCACAGACAGTAATTTAACAGTGACCCAAGAGACCCTTTGCCGAGGAACATGGAAGCGAGCACTGCTGTTTTGTACTAACGAGCATTGAGAAGAGGTGGTCATTTCTCCCCTTACTTTTTTTGCAGAGTGACATCAGTTAATCTTTCCCTGACTTTCTGATAAAAACTGTGTAATGCATGGAAAAAGACAGAATCGTAAACTGATTATTCATGCCTCTTGTTTTCAGTAAAACATCAAAAAAGGCTTTGCTCAGGAGGACCCCTTCCCAGTTTCACTCTCAAAGATACCCCACTAGTTCAAGAAGCAGCAAGCACATCTGGAACTCTCCTTTGTCTGAACCCATAGCCAGACACATCTGTTGCCTGATCAACCAGTGTTGAAGCCATCAGCTCTTTCATGTTTGTAGCCATTGCAGTGAAGTGGGGTGTGGTGGCCAAAATACTCTACATTAAGGCAAAAGTATCCATCTTACTTAACACATATTCAACAAATCCACTTCTTTATCAGGGACCACCTGACATGGTGCGGAGAAGCTGGGTTTGTGTGCTGGCTCCATTAGTAATTATCAGTGTGACCTTGAAGCAAAACGCAGTTTCCTACCCCACAACATTCTGATCTTTAGTATGAGCATAATAATATTTCACTAACCAGCCCCAGACATTTGCTGTGAGTCTCCAAGTCAGGCAGTATATTTGACAGAGATTTTGTGAGGACTACATAAGCATTTACCATTTATATAAGGATGAGCTGTGCATTAAATTCAACACAGTGAGTACATTTAGTTCTCAAAACTGTTGAAAGGAAATTCAGTTTTTAAAGATTCTGTGAAAATAAACATCTCCCCACTTTCCCCGATTGACTGGCATGAGATTACTGTATGAATTTCTTAAAAACCTGGAAGGGAATTTATGACACTGAGAATGTCTGTCTGGGTTACACTGCACATTATGTGCAGTGCTGGGGCTGCAAATGTTGGCATGAAGTGCTCATGGACACAGTATGCAGCTATTCACCTCTGACATGTTCACATATGTGCATGTTGAGCTTCCTGGCAAAATTACAGAGAATACAAATGATTTCTATTGAAAAGAAACTTGTTTTTTTTTTTAAATTAATAGCATGTTACATTTAGATTTGGAAATTGTGTGGTGAAATATGGTTGTAAACACACCCTTTAAAATCGTATTCAGAAAACTGTCTACCCAAATCTTTTTTCCTACCTCCTACTAGAATTTCATATCAATAAATTGATTAACCCTTGTCTAATTCCTAGATAGTCTCTTTATAAAAGCAGTGGTATATTCACATAAACAAATTCAAAACTTCCACATAGGGCCCATGGTGATAAAACAGTGCATATTTTCCTTGTTAAGGTAATTGAAAACTTTTAAAAATGAAAAGCATATGTAGAAATGTCCATAAATAAATGAGAATTTACTTAGATGTGCAAAATCAGAGTGGGAAAGGATCAAGAGTGAATATAAACAGGAGTAATGCACACAGTTATCCTTATTTATGATGCCAAAGTTCCATGCTATATGTCATAGGATCTTTTAAGTATTCCTTGTATAACATGTACTTATCAATTCTCTCATTATAACCAATATTCTATAATGAATAAATTCCTATTTGCTGGTGTCCTTCTTCGGGTGTAATGTCAAAAGCTCTTACCTCCCCTACGGTGTGTTCTGAAAAGCAAGGCAAAAATAGCACTAACACCTCATCTGCTGTAATGATAAACCACACTCACAACCTTTCTCTGTGAACTCTTTACACAGCTGACACACAAGGCCATTTGATTGGCATAAACAAGCTATTCCTTTTTGATTGCAATATTCTGAATACATCACCTTCTAGCATTCATGAATGTAGTAACAGGAAAATAATCCTGCTTAGTTATTCAGTGTAGAGCTTGTGGTGGTGGTAGTGGAGTCTAGGTATCCTAATTTCAGGTTCCCTTAATTGGGTAAACTGAAAATGTAAAAATAGTGTTTCTCTGCCAAAGTTGTAGTACCTCTTTCTCCCTAGCTTAATTGACACTTCTATTGACATTTGGCCAGTCTGTCTTCATAAAGTATTACAAGTTTCAGGAATCTTGTCTCTTCTTTTTCTTGCATCGCTTTCTGCTTGCTGTTTCTCTCATTTGCACAGGGTTTTCACATGCTGCTCTAGTAGTGTGCTGACCTCTCTGGGGCACTAACCTCTCCCCTGCCCTGTCTGTGCCTTAGCATGGACTCTGTATTTTTGTTCTGACACTTTAGAAAGGTTATTTCCAGCTAGTAGCTGTGATCAAAATGATCTGGTTTAATGAATTCATAAGAGTATGTGAAGGATCCACACTAACATGTAAGCGGCTTGTGTATTTATCTTCTAAATACTCAGTAATAGTAACTACGAGCCCATTGATAGTAACAATTCAGAGGCCATTAGGACGATTCATCTTATCACCATATTTTTCAGGTGCCTTTAAATGATAGCAGAGATGACAACTTACTTAGATACAATTACAGGTGCTAACAATAAATATACTAATAATGACAATTACTATTTCTTGAACACTTTATATTTCACAAAATACCTTCATCATTATTATTTCATTTAATCTTTAAAAATATCATGTGAGGCAGGTAATAGCATCATGTCCACCTTATAAATGTATTTATTTGAACATGAGTATACAGTATGTCAGGTTAAAATTGTAGCATTATGGCTGTTGATTGTTGTCACAAAGTAGAGCACCCTGCATGGCCTGGTTGAAATTATCGGCACTTAGCCTAGATTTTCCATATTTTCTCATGGAAGACTGAAGCTGATGTTAAAGTGTTGCTCCCATTCAGTAAGTGTAAATGAACTGAATAACAACTTATAATTAGGAGCAAAATGATTCAGTATTGCTACTGATGTCACTCTCTCCCACACTTATTTTTTTAACTCAGTGAAGAAATACTGAGTAAATGCCCAGTTGTCCCCTGATAGGAAATGAAATTGGTTTGTTTTTTTCTTTTCAGAACCGGGAATCGAACTCATGACCTCGGCTTGCCAGGCAGGCACTGTGCCACTGAGCTAAATCCCCAGCCCAGGAAATGAAATTAGTTGATGGATAAAAGTTTCAGACTTACATTCACACTCCTACACTAGCATCTGGAAACACCCCTGAACTTTTAATAGCCTGGCTCCCAATTACTTCAGCTGTGCCAAGGCAGAGTGAGAGTAAGAAGTAGGAGAAGAGGAGTGTGCGATGGAAGAAAGTTTAACTGTGGACACCATTACAGAATAGTACATATTTTTAAAAAATAAAAATGGCAGGGGTGCCCATAAAAATACATTTGTGTCATGAAAATATTTCATAAGAAATATTTGCGCAGTGTTTTTGCCTTAATTTGTTCTTTTGCCACTGTTCATTCACTAGTGAGAGACACATTTCTATCAGAGTTGGTCACTAGCCTTCTGTAATCCAGGGTGAAGCTGTGGAAACATGTGGCTAAATTATGCCCCTGGCCGTTCACCAGAGAACTTGTCTGTTTTTGTGTTGGGCTAAAAAGAAATATGCAAATGAAAATACAATGTATAAGGACTAGAAAAAAAGAGAGTCTGTGTATATTTTATACTACCTATGACAAACACCATAAGCTGTTATGTAACTTCTAAATTTAGAACAACTAGCTATAAAATCAGAAATTGCACTTTTTACTACAAATGCTTTGACTGGTGGCATACTTCTATGGATGAGTTTTAGGGGTGTGTCTATGTGGACATGAGGTGTTCCACCTCACGAACTTATAAATATATAGTAAAAATGAAAAATTGAAAAACTTCATTAACATTCTAAAATAAAGTAGAAAAATCCACAAAAATAAAACTTGAAAATAAAGGTAAGCATTTTGCTTTCTTAGATTAAACCATTATTCTCCTATCGCTTGTAAGAATAGGTATACACATTTTCTTACTGAAGGCAAACATGGCTAATGTGTCATAAAACTTCATCTTTATCTGATGGAAATTATCAAACAACAAAAATAAACTTGGTAATTAGAAGAAATATTGTTCTATAATGATTGCATAGACAAAAGGAGAGCCAGAGCCCAACATTCCCTGTTCATTAATAAATTACTTCATGTAAAAACTGACTAAATATGAAACAGTGTGTTGTATAGTTATCAGCATTCATATGTGTTGAAGATGGAGAGTGAATATGAGTTAAATTTTAGCAGTCTATGATTTCATGAAGTTTTCCCCTTTTATAGCTAGAGCATCTCAAAGCATGAGTGTAACTTTTTATCCCTTCATTTCTGTAATTTGGAAAAAACCTTTGTACTATCATCTAGTTCCCTTACCCCTGAATTACAGTGTTTAAGGAGACATAACGTTAGGAGAGTTTAACCAAATCAGAGCTGATGAAGGAGAATAATACCTGGTTCTGTCTGAATTTACAGCTGTCAACCACTCTGCTCAGCATTCCATAAAAATTACATTTAATTTGCATCACAGCTCTATGACAAAGACCTTATTTCCATTTTGTAGTGATGGTAATCTGTCCAAGATCATATTTATCAAATACCAAAATTGTGTTTAAATTCATATCTATTAGAGTTACTGACAAGGATTTTCACTTTATAGTATATGGCCCTGGACTGTGCTTGTAAACAAATTTTGTTAAACAATTCACAATAAACAGCAATGAATAATACAAGCTGTATTATCTCTTTATTACAGCTATTATTGTACATAACTCAAACACAGTAAGGGGAATTCAATTTGATTTCCCTAGGAAAAACAAGTTTGATTTGGGGGTATGGGTTTACATTTAGTCTAGCTCTTAAATGCAAATGGAAATATTTCTTAGGTTGAGGGAAGTTACAAATTGTGTTTTGAGAGTGCTTCTACATTTAAGTATGTCTTTAGGTAAATTTTTAGTGTAATTAAAAAAACGATTTTATGCTTTCCTTCTTGATTTAGATATTTTGAAGCAGGAACAAGAAAAAAATATTAATTTTAGCCTACTTTCTCATTATATGATTCTGTTTTATACAAGTTAATTACATGTATGTAAACATAGTTACCATTTAGTTGTTTTTCCAAAATATTCTATGCTCTTGCTTCTCTGTAATGTTTTTTGCTATCAGTAATAGTTATAATCATGAATTATAATTGTCATTGTAAATTTATTCCCATTTCAATGATGTATTTATGTGTATTAGATTTATGTTATCTTATACATAAATATGTAGGATGACTCTCTATTTCTGTTGGATTAACTCTTTATCATTACAAAATGCCACTATATCAAAGTAATTGCTCTTCCATTGCTGGGCTAATATTAGTATATCTACAGTATATCTTCTATGGGCACTCCTTTATGCTCAAAAATATATCTTATAAGATTAATAAAGGTTAGGCTTATTTGATTTTTCATTACTTATTTATTGTTTACTGGTCAATCTAACCTGAAAAAATTAGTCTTTAACTTGCTGTGTTTAGTTCATTCTTACCTAATGTAACTATGGATACAGTTTATATTATTGCTTTTTTTTATTTGATCCATGTAGTTCATGAAGCATTTATTTTCCACTTATTTACTTTCTTAGAATTTAGCATATATTTTTATTTTAGCTTTTCCACCCTCCTTCAATTTTTTACATATGCATTTTACCATTTCCAATGGTTACATTTCAGAATAAATAATCTTACTTACTTGAATACGAGTTACTCTTTTAACAAATTCTTCAGAAATGCAAGAACATTTGCATATTCTACAACTCCTTTGACCTCACCTTGGGCATTAATATGGTCTGGCTGTTTAATTGTCTGCCCACAGTGAATACAATTATTATTGTGTTTAGTGGCTGTTATAACTACTGATCTCTGCAGTGGAGGCATGAAAGCAGATATAGATAATGTATAACCCATAAGAATACCTCTATTCTAATAAAACTGTATTGTTAGACACTGGAATTTGAATTTCATAGAATAGTAGTGGAGTAGCACTGTTCTTTTTTCCCCAAACCACTTAAAATGTGAAAAGTATACTTGTATTACAGTTCCAGGAAAATTTAGTCAGCCAGATTTATTACACAGACTGTAGTTTGCCCTGCTATGAAAAGAGATACAGCTTCAAAAACTTTTCCTTGATTCTAGAATTAACATACATATATACATACATACATATTTCTTTGCTGAAACTGGCTATATCTCACCTTACTTGAATCTTAATTTTTCCTACTCTAGTGGACCAATGGCTTTCTTTTTTTATTTTTTAAATTTTATTTTATGGAAAAAGGTAAAACAAAATTTTATAACAAAATTATAGGAGAATAACAATAGTTAATACATTAAATGCTATTATCTTTAAAGTAGTTGCTCAGGGTACAAGATATAGGCATAAAAATGTCTCCAATCAATACTAGCACAAACTTTCCTTTGTAATTTTGGCACACATTTTTAATATTTTATGTAATATGCCTAATTCTGCTTAGAGGAAGAAGTTGTCTTTCACCAGCTCCTGCATCTCACATACAAAGGGCTATATTAAGGTTGTTAATACATTTTTATTGTAGATATAGATATGTAATCCACTTATGAAATTTTTCTTAATTGCATAAAATATTTTGAAAATTAAAATATATTTTTGGAAGAAACACACTAATACAGTCTCAGTGTAAAAACTGAGATCTTATAAATGATCCGTTTGATCCTCTCCCAGTTTTCCCCTCTCCCCTCCTCCTGTGCCTACTTACTCTCTCTCTTTTTCTGTCTCTCTAGATATGTATATATATATATATATATATATATATATATATATAATACATATAATGTATTTTCACTTGCTTTTTTCTCACTTAATGTATTATCCTTACAGTTCAGCTTTGCTTTAACTCCTCCAGTCTATTCAATATTATTCATGTTTTATACTTTATTAACTTTCTGTATAGATGAATATTTAAAGTGTTTTCAATTTTTGTTATTAAATAATGCTACCATGAACATTTTATGTAGTTATCCTTATATACTTTTGTAAATGATTCTTTAATGGAAAAAAAATTTTTATAATAAAACAGAGAATAACAATAGTTAATACATTACATATTGTTATCTTCAAAGTAGTTACTCAGAGTACAAGATATGTGCATAAAAAATTCTCCAAAAGATATTAGCTCAAACATTTCTTTTCCATGAAGTAAGGGAAACTAGTAGTAGCGAGATACCAAAAATATTCTTTTGTCATGAATATTTGGCTTAAGAGAGTTAAGAGAACATTTTCATTTTCTGTCTTGTGTTTTCATTAATGCCAATTGCTATCTTGCTCAATTCATACTCTTTTATTAGCCAATATTTTAGTTCTATTTTTATTATCCAGAATTTAGATATTATTTTTGATATTTTATGACATCTTTAAATTTGCATATACTTATCACCATTCTTTTTTAGAGCTTTGACTATCCTTTTGGGACTATATTTCTTCATCATGGAGTGTTTTAGAAATTTCTTTAGTGCTAGTACGTTGATGGTGTGATTTCTGGTTTTTTGCTTGTTTTTACATGACTTTAATTCTTGGAAGATAGATCTACTGGCAAAATAAAGCTGGACTTTTTCTCTCAGCACTTTGAAGAAATACTGTTCTCCTAGTATTTTTATTGTTGCCGTTATGCCTGATCTTAGCCAAAAGGCCAAGAAGAGATGTTATTGCTGTTATGAACATTTAGGGCATTCTAATTTTATAATTTTCATGGGAATCAATATAATGTTATCTGGTCCTGTTGAAATATTTATTAAACTGTTATATACCTAAGATTTTAGAATGTACTGTATGTCTATTAGCTATGGATCTTCATTCAAATTTCTTATAAATCATATGAAAGGTTTAAATATATATATTAATATGCTCAGTGAAATAAAACTGTTGGTAAGGTGTATATATTCATGAGGAAGTAAATGAAATGGTATCAATTTAAGCTTATAATACCAGAGTATTGGGAAATGAATCTTCCACATGCAAATAATTCCCCTGAATTTTGAATATTCCAGGCAGAGAGAAAGTGGAGGAAAAATATGCAGGGATAAAATAACCTGATATAAACAGACATTTGTGAAAATTTTTCGTGATTAAAGACTGTACATGGAGTGAGCCCTGGCCAGAGTCACACAGAGAGAAATCCAAGAAATCTTTGTGTGACATACATAAAATCTTGGATATTTTTGTATAACATTTTGGTACATTTTTAGAAGAGATATTTTCTGCTTAGAATTACTTAGAATTAAATTTCTATATAGACTGAGGCCAGAAAACTGATTCATATTTCTAAGATCACAAATTAATTCACTAGCAAAATTCAAATTCAATGTCTTATTGTGGAAAAAGTTGAGTAATAATTTTGAAATGTAGAAGAAATAACTGAATATTTTGAGTTGCTTGGTAGAGTGGATAAAATAAAAACAAAAATCAGAGGATCTTAGTTTGAGTAAATACTATATGATAAGCTATGTATGGAAAATTATATGCATAAGTGTGATAAATATAACAATTTATAACAACACCAACATCATTATTGTTTATTGCTAGTTTTGCACAGAAGAGATAAAATGGTGAGACAGAAGATATGACTTTGAATTTAAGTCAATATTGGTCTGAGTTTTAGATTTACTACATTCCAAATATGAGCTAAACATTCATTTAAACTCTCTCATCATATTTTCCCCATTTGTTCATTCATTCAATTCTGTATGCCTATCTGTATGTGTGCTTTCATCAATATATATTCATTGACTGACTTTCTGCTCAATAAACTTTGCCCAAAGCTTGTATTAGTTAGTGTTCTCCAGAAAAAGAGCCAATAGATGTCACTGATATACACCTAGAAATATATTTACAGGGGCATGTATGTAAATATATATGCATATACGTGCAAATATATCTATCTAAATTATATATAT
Organism: Chinchilla lanigera; assembly: GCF_000276665.1. NCBI lineage: Eukaryota > Metazoa > Chordata > Mammalia > Rodentia > Chinchillidae > Chinchilla > Chinchilla lanigera. The sequence goes on from NW_004955414.1 coordinate 2,859,154, forward strand.
ACATATCTAGATATATATATGTATAGATATATGAAAGAAAGAGATTTATTGTAAAGAACTGGCTTTGTGCATTATTAGCATTGGCAATACTGTATTCTGTAGTGTGGGCCATCAGGCTACAAATTCTAAAATGAGTTGGTGCTGCAATTGTGAACCTCAAGCCTTACTTCCTTTTTGGGGACATTAATCTTTTTCTGAAGGTCTTCAACTGACTGGATTAGGCTTACCCGTATTATGGAGATTATCACCTGGTTTACTCACAGTTTACTGATGCAAACGTTAATCTCACCAAAAAACCACCTTCAGCAACACCATGCAACAGTGCAGCAGCATCGGATTAGGGTTCGGTCAATAAAGGATCAGTGTGGTCAAGCCAATCAGATGTGTAAAATTAACCACCACAGACCTAATTGCTGGATAGTCAGGAGCTGATGTCATGGAATTTATAGTCTAGTGGGAATAGTTAGACTTTCTTACATGATTTGTAAGAGAGTGAATCAAACTGTTCCATATAAAATAAATAGCACAGTAATTGACATAAGGAACACCAGCAGCAAATGTCAGTTCCCACACTGCTATCTTCCTAACTTGTGTATGTCATTAATTTAGGGTGAATATCCTGATCAATCATGCTATTATTTAGAGCAGTTTCTAAAGAGATAATAAAAATAATGATGATAGTAATAGTTATTTCTTTAAAGAACTCATAATGCAGTTACCACTTTAATTGCTTTATATGAGTATATTTAATCCTCATAGCCACCTGTTAAAATACTTCCCACTTGATAGATTTAGAAACTGAGGCACTGTGAAGTGAAGTTACTGGATGAACTCCAGACAGCTAGTAAGGAAGAGAGCTGGACTGTGCACAAGATATGTAGCTACTCTGATTTATGAAAATAATCCAGAGACACAGACATAGCTTGGATGATGTTTATTTAATTTGCTTCACAGCCTTAAAGCTTCAGTTTAATTTCCACTTGCTTTTATTTCATTACTATTCCCAATAATAATTTTAATGTGTGTTCATTTTAATTTCTTATCTACTTCCTGGTCTCTGATATAAACACCACAAAAGGCATGAAATTATTCACCTAATTCATCATTTTATACCCAGTCCAAAGTACACTGCCTGACATGTAGTAGGCACTCATTAAATATTTAAGAAGGAATAAATTAAACAAAATTATTCAAAGAAAAATAAACCTCATATAATATATAAAAAATAAGGTATCACTGAAAATTTAAGTTTTACTTTACAGATTTTCCTAAAGAGATCACAAATTTGAGTGCAACACAATGAAATTATGCCAACTAGCAACTTTCTTGTTTGGTTTAATTCTCATAAGTGTAATTAAAGATCAATGAACCCAGTGTTTTGAAGGCAGTCAACTTAATTGCCACAACTGTATGATTTAGATGATTAATGAACATGCTAATGATATTATAATACTAAATATTCAATGTAGTTATCAAAAATCAATTAGGAGATAATTGTAAATCAGTAGGCTGCAGTTATGAGATGAATCACTTTCTTGGAAAGACTGCTAACAGGAGAAAGTTACTCTAACTGGCTTTTGTTCTGACATTTAATTTAAAATATAAAGAAATATGGAAAATAATTTAATTAGCTTATTGTAGTATCTTTCAGTTGCTATAACAAAATGTCTTAGACTGGGTAGATTACAATAGAAACTTATTTCTCACTGTTCAGGAGTCTAGGGATTCCAAGATCAAGGCACTAGCTGAGGTGGTGGAGGCCTACTTCCTGGTTCTTAGAATGTATCATCTCACAAAGTCCTTATATGGAAGAGCCAAGGAAGCTCTCTGGCTTCTTTTGTAAGCAATCTTATTATGAGATCTGAATCATCATGACCTAATCACACCTCAAAGTTCCCACCTCCTCATTCTATCACATTAGTGATTAGGTTTCAATATATGATTTTGAGGGGAGAATAAGACATTCAGATCATAGCATAAGTTCTATAGCATGTTGCCACAATCTCAAAATTGATAATTCCTTGTTGTTGTGAAGCAAACTGTATAATTCTAAAGCATTACAGCCCCTTATGGCTGGCTAGAGAAACAAGCCTCAAGGATAACACCTCCCTGATACTTTCTCCTTAGTATGACCATCGTCATGTACAAGTTTTCTTTCCAGGTTTTCTTCTTCCCTACCCTTCACTCGTGTCTGTCTTTGTGCTTACTAACTTCAAGTGGCTGCAAATACTCTCCTGACTTACATGAATCAAAGAATTATGGTAACTGTTAAAAATTCTACTGAGCAAAAGTCTGCCTTTTAAGATTTCAACAGTATTTTGCCTTAGTAGTTCTTAAGGAATTAAATGTTAACATTTTCCTGATGGGGTAGGATAAGAGTATTAAAAGGGAAATTTTAAAATAGGTAAAAGTACCAAAGGGAGGAATTACTGTATTAGTATAAACTCTGAGACTAAAAATCAGAATATGTCAATTTGAGTTCTATTAGATATTTGACTTCAGACCAAACACAGATTTAGACTAAAATTTGCTCTTTAGTATTTAGAAGCCCTGAACATGCTCTTCCTTCAGATAAAATTTTTTTAAAAATGCTGTGGTATAGAAAAGCATTAGTTTGACACTTAGCTAAATAACTACCCTTAGATCACCAATATCTCTTACATAATGACTACTGAGAAAAGCAAATTGGTCTACAAAGAATTTGAAATCTGCCTGAGATGTAAATTTGCAAAAACTTCTTTTCTTTGGTGTGAAAAAAGTACATTTTTCTCAGATATACTTGCTAGTACACTCTCTTTACAATCTATCAAAAGTCCCCAGAAGACCAATTATTAGCCATCTAATAAGCTTGTTAGTTTTCAATTGCTTAAAATATCAAACTAACAGGATTTTACTACAACAAATGTTTGCTAAATTTCAGTAGTAAATATTTAGATCTATTTGCTATTAAAGACTCACTGAAATCTATGAGATGAGTGATAAAGAGTCAGAGAGATGAATGATATGAACCAGTATTCCAGAGAGTAAAATTAGGATTATGAAATTCGATTGTCACAATACACCACTTATGAAAAATAATAAATGTAAAACATTTTTACATACAAAAGGTGATTGTAGAGATATAACCAAACTGTTAGAAAGTGAATGTAGATTACCTATTTTAGAAACAGATTTAGAAGGACAAGATCAACTCTTATGTTGATGAATACAAAGTAAAGCCCTCAATAGATAGGATCAGATTCCCATTATCTGCATTCAGTGGCCATTAACATAGTTTTGTGGCTGACACACTGTGTCAATTTTAGGTGTCTAAAAGTTTAACTAAGTAATTCATCTGTTCTACATTCTGGGGTGAAAAGGACACGCCCTTACCGATCTAGGGTATTGTTCATTGTGTCAATTTGAAAAGTTTAGAAGTTCAGCTAAGTGACTCAGCAGAGGAAGGCAGGGAGAGATGTGTGTGTAAAGGACCTCCCACCGCCAGAGCAAAAAGGCTACATACAATATAAGGGAGAAAATCAGGCTTGCCCACCCTTGTGCTCTTGCTGCTTTTGCAGTCTTCTGCTGCCTTGGACTGTTGCCCCTCACCATGCCACCCTGCCTTGGAGCCAGCTGATTATGGACTGAAACCTCCACAAACTGTGAGCTAAAGAAATTTTTCCTCCCTTAACTCTGGGTGTCAGGTATTTTGTCCTAGCAATGAGATAAAAGTACCTATGACTCATAGGTTAGTTGCCTACCTGTTTATATGTAATGTAACATAAAACAACCAATGAAAAGTACAAAATAGCTCATCTCTTATACAAAAATAAGGCTTAGACACACAGAGAATCATGCATTTTCTTTTGGTTGTTATTAATTAAAACCTGTAGAAAAAATGAGACGCTACACATTTTAACAAGATAGAAATAAAAATCTGAAAAGCATAATTAAATCTTCAAATATCAAAGACATTCAATTAAAATACTAGAAGAAAAAGCACAGGTATAAATCCTTAGTTCTAAATGAATTCACTGTTCTCTAAGTCGCCACTGACCAGGCCAAGCTGGAGCCATAGATGCCCTGTGGCCAACCTCCATGGCTAGACTAAGGTTCAAGCATTCTCACCAAGGAACTGGCCATGTTACATAATACCTCTGAGGAGACTCGAGAACTTTCACTTTTTTCCAGGTAGGTTTATATTTGGGACAAATTTTGCTTTCATTTGATTCACCTGCCTATTTTTTTCTCAACAGGTGTTTTCAATTCTCCTTTAGTCTCCAGTTTCCTAGCTACCATCTTTCTTGACCAACATCTTTCTCTTTCTGTTCCCTTCTTTTGCTGATCTTTTAGCTACTGTGAGGGTAAAAGTGTGGGGGAGAATTCCTAGGCTTCAGACTTCGTTTGTTCTCCTCCTACAGCCCAGGGATGGGGGTGGGGCAGGAGAAAGGGGTGGCATCTCCAGCTTTTACCACTGAGAAACAATGCAGTGTTTCCCATCCCCTCTTTTCTCCCCTATCCCAGGACTGAGTCATTTCAGTTTGGTGCAGGGGATTCCAGCCAGGCTCACACTGAGAATGTAAGAATTACAAGTGAAATTTCTATTAAATTGTTTTGTGTTTCAAAATTAATTAATTAATTAATTTTGGCCCCACATTACAGAGTCTGGAACTTGGCTCCCAGTATATATGACGCAGCTCTAGCTCACAGAGGCTGTGACATTCTGCAGTCTACACGGAATCATGTATATAGCAAAAATAGAATTGCATTTTTCTATGATACAACTTACTAGTCTTCAAGTTAAGAATCGGAAGTCTCCTTCACCCATGTAGATTTGTCAGGAAAGTCAGATTAGTCTCAAACTCAGACTTCAGCATCAATATCTATGGACAATGGTTCTTACTAAGGTTCTATTGGCTTTGGTTTCATGGATGAAGAACCTTTGTAATGATCATGATGTTTGACATATTCAGGGAATAAACAATTGCATCCTTATTGAAATTTGTCTTGTTTCAACTTTTGATGCTACTAAGTGTAACACCTTAGTTATCTAGGGGGTAAATCACATCTCTATCACATAATAATAACATTTTGGCAAAAAATAAAATTTCTAAACCTCAGCTTTAGAATGTTAAATATAGCATTGTAATGAGAACTAGTCTTTAAAAATTTTTTTGTCCATGAAATGATAATTTTTTTAAAAAGGATGTACAATATTTGAAATTTAAGAAGTATTCAGTGTTTGTCCAAATAAATGATGCATTGTTGTAGTTTTACATACATAGGATAATGCTATTTACTTTTTTGCTAAGTTTCTACAGAATAATATTTTGCAAAAGACAGCCAAGTGCTGACATCACTACCTCATGACCTTGAAAATGATAACTGATTTATTTGTACTTTGGGGTAATTGTGTACTGCCTTATGTTAGATTTGTCTCATTGCTCTCCTCACAGAGGAGAGTTCTCAGTCAGCCTTCCTTTCTGACCAACCATTTTCCTTCTGCCAACACTTCCTAAGTCCATGAGAACATTGCGTTTTTTATTTTAAAAGTTACATTTATTAATTATATATTTATTTACAAGGTATTTTTATTTTCATTTCTTGATTTAAAAGGCCTAATATATTTGCTTCTAGGTCTTTCAGAAAAATATTTCCTACCCCCATGTAAAAAATCAAAATCTATGGTAAGCTGTTCCCTATTTACTGAGGTGTAAGGTAAAAATGGTTTAAATATATGTCATAAATTGTGGTAATCAGAAAATAAATTATTTACTCAGCCCGTGAGTGCTGTCTTTCATGGCTCATGATGGCCATCTTCAGAATCTCTGAGTTTTCCCTCCACTTCTCGATACTTCAAGATGACATAGGAGACCACATGGGATATGACTTCCTTAATGTTGCCAAAAGTGCTATACAATCTGCAGTTACATGGATTACATTATACACTAACACTTCAGTTCATGAACCAATCTCTTTGCAAACAATTTGGTTCTCAAACAGTAGCACTCAGAAACATTTTGCTTCTATTCACCAACTCTACTTCAGGTGATGAACAGGGAAGTTTATGAACCAAGGTACCACTGTAATTATCCATCAGATATCGTGACATCTATTGTTACAATGATGAAATCCTAAGTCTATTTTAGAACCTATATAGGGGCATCTTGTCACCATTAACATTTAATATTCTTTTTACTGTGATGAGCTAAAAGTGCAAAAGCTGCCATAAATATTGGAAAAGGCTATAATATTCATTTTGGTAACACTCTTGTATGACTGCAATATCCTGGTAACTGTAACAGTGTACAGATACTGGAATTTAAAAAACTTACAGGGTACGAGTTAAAAGGTAATATTTGGACAGATGTTCTATTGAAAAGAGTAAATAAAATCATGAAAGTTTTAGAAAATAGTATTCAGAAAGTTTACAAAACAATTACAATTTTATTGAGGAAATAAAGCAACACACAAGTGAACAAAGCTACATATTATCTTTTTGGAATACTTCATCTGATAAATACATTAATTTTATATAAATAGTATGAATTTAGCACAACTGCAATGTTAACTGCAATTGGAATATTAACTTTTATATGGAAAAATAACTGTTGAAATTGTTTTTAAAAATTTTAAGAACCAAATATCCTCAAGTCAGTAGAAATAAGACAAGAAACAGAGAAACAGGTCAAAGAATATATTGCCCTAATTTAAATTTTCATTTCCATTTTTAGTTTATTCAATTTTTAAATAAAAGAAGTTATTTGAACTTTCTCATCAATTTTGATTCTCATCAAAATTCAGTTATTTAAAGTTTCTCTCTCTCTTTTTAGTTATATATTGTTGTTGATATTCAAAAGTTCTTATATTTTAATTTGAACTACTTTTCTTTAGGCTTTATTAAAATATTTTATCCAAATCTATAATTAAGTAATAAAAATAAAATTTTATTTTATGCATTGACAAAAATTAAAAAGAATTTCAATACTTTCTCCAAGCAAGATGTAGGGTGATGACACTCATATATTTTTGTGGAAATATGAGTATCTCCAGTTTATTAGAAAGTAAAATGGGACTAGCTAGTAAAATAATAAATAAATATATTCTTTAGGTATAAATTTTCCTATAGGAATTCATTTCATAGAATAAACAGTGGTAGGTATATAAATACAACTACGTGTGATATGTAATGTCAAAGAGAACAAAGCCTTAGATAGAAGGAACATAGCAAGTGTCTCAACGTGCAGATATTCAGCTATGTTCAAGAGCACATTTGAAAGTTTGAACAAGCACAGCAACAATAGGGAAAATTCTGCCAGTTCACTTGGAACAATGCTCATAAGATTTTGAATAAAGCAAAATGGTGAAGGAGTAAAATATTGGCACCTATATTATTTTATTTTTAATGAACACAACAAAGATAAGTGGAAATTATATAGATAAAAGCATGGATATTGTTGTATACAGCATGAGCCTAGAAGACTACATGCAAACCTGTAAATTATTTTTTGTTACTGCCCATGGAAAAGAGATCACTCTTTATGTATGACTTTTATGAAAACATATTTGCTTGTAAGTCTAAAAATAATAATTTATAAACTATATTTAAAGGCTTTTATTGTGTGTCAAAGCCTCATTCAAAAACTGGAGCTAGTGTAGCAGCTCAGTAAGTGCTAGGGTCCTCATATTACTTCTGGGGTTCTAGTTTACTTACTTTCTCATATCAAACAACTCAATAAACTAATGCAAATAGTGAAAATAGATGTTGACCAATTACGAGCTGCTGGCAAAATTCAAACCATTAAATACTTGGTTTATTTATTCCTTCCTTCTTGTCTTTCTTCTTTCCTTTTTTCCTTGCTACCTTCCTTCCTTTCTACTGTGCTTTTCACCTTTCTTCTTTTTCCTTCCTATTTTCTTTCCTACTTTCCTTTTGACCTTTCTTCCTTTCCCTTCTTTCCTTTATTTATTTTTGAGGAAGATTTGAGAGCATTGCAGTTTTTATTTTAAAATAGTTACATTTATTAATTATGTATTTATTTATAAGACATTTTAATTCTCATTTCTTGATTTAAAAGCCCTAATATATTTGCTTCTAGCTCTTTTAGGAAAATGTTTCCTACCGCATATAAAAAATCAAAATGTATGGTAAGTTTCCCTACTTATTGAGGTTTAAGGTAAAAATGGTGCAAAAATATATATCATAAATTGTGATAATCCAAAAATAAATTCTGTATTCATATGAGAAAATTGACCTATGAAATTTGGGACTTTAATTAATAACCATGAAAGAAATGTGTGTTGTTTGTTATAGTTCTCTAAAATGTCCCCCAGTGATTGCCAGCTACTGAGATTTTAAGTTAATTAAATGATGAAGGTTCCAATTTTATCAGTGGATTTATCCATTGATAAGATCACAGTTTGATGGCCTTATTGATAGATGATAGAAATGAGGTGGAGACTAATCAAAAACAATAGGTAATGCAGGTTTGATCTTGGTGACCATATCCACTCCCTCTGACTTTTCCTCTTTCTTGCCCTGTCGGCTTCCTGGCCACTACAAGGTAACCAGCGCTTCTCTGCTATTCTTCTTCCATGATGCTGTTGCTCTGAAACCAGCTGGTTATGGAATGAAGTTGGGAAACTGTGGACAAATAAACCTTGGAGTTACACTGTGCACTGTGTCCTGGGATTGCAGGTGCGTGCTACAATGCCTGGGTGTCAGTCAGATCTTAAAGTCAGTGCATCACAAGATAGGGAGTAATGTCTAGATAATAGTAGCAAAGTCAAATTCAGAGTACGAATTGCATAAGTTTTACATATTACCTTAAATTGAAAGTTCGTGTAAATAGCCATGAAGGTTGAGAAACAGCAGTACACTGCTGTTAAAGACTTTAAAGATGTGGGTTTCGTTGTTAGCTCCACCATTGCTGAGCCCCGTGACCTCAGCCAAGGCATCTGTGGGCTTTAGACCTCTATCTCTTTTTTATTTTTATTTTTTATTTTTATTTTTTTTTTGGTTTTTCTCCGGTACCGGGAACTGAACTCATGACCTTGTGCTTGCCAGGCAGGCGCTTTGCCACTGAGCTAAATCCCCAGGCCCCTAGACCTCTATCTCTTAATGGACAAAATACCACTATCAAGTGCACTACGTTAAATAAGTATGACAAACAGTGCACCATCCTGCACATTGAAGCAAACTAGAATAATTTGCTACTACACAAGGGGCTTGAAATCTGTTTAAAGAGGTAGTCAAACAAACTAATGATAAAAATTGTACTGAAGATATGAATGGGACATCCATGGAAAAAATACAAAGAAGGTCAGGCTGACTCAGTCAAGGTAGTCAAGTGAGGTTTCAGTCCGAGGGTGTTTTGAGCTGGGTATTTAAACATAAGTAAGAAGAATAAAGACGGGAAGGGAAGGGAGTGAAAGCACATGTGGGACTTGGGAGAAGGGATGCAATACTCAGTAAAGAAAAGGGAGTTATTTTGCTGATAATACATTCTCATCTTGGTATTGCTTTTGGAATTGAAATTGATAAATAAACACTGTAATTTTCAGGTTTATATTTTAACAAAATATTTGGATTAACCTTCAAAATAAGAGGAACCCTTTGAGTAATTTATGCAGGAAAGTGTCACAATCAAATTTGTGCAAGCTGTATTTGGGAGCCAAACCCAGGGCACAGTGAAGCCAGTGAACAAGTCGAAAAATCATGTCCAACTCCTGTTGGCTCAAGAGAGCCGATTGCTACACCTTCAAGAATTGTGCAAATGGCTGTTAAAGACCACTACTGGCGCTGAGGATTTAGCTCTGTGGCACAGCGCCTGCTTAGCAAGTGCAAGGTTGTGAGTTCGATTCCTGATACCAGGAAAAAAAAAGTTTTCTTTACCACTACTAGTAAGAGTTTAAAATACATAATCTTTCAGTATACCATATTAAACTAAAGGTAATAAGTACTGAAAACTGATTTTTTCCTTTACTTTTTCCTTATATTTTACTCTTTCCTATGCTCTTTAAAGCAACATTCCCTACCCCTCAGGTTATGTTCTGGTACAGTCCGTGGCCTGTGAGGAAACTTGGTGGCAGAAGAGGAGGTGAGTGACAAGTGCGAGAATAAAGTCTCAGCTGTATTTACAGCTACAGCAGAGGCAACATTAGATTGCCAGAAGGACAGAGCCCTAATGTGAAATACCCAGGACAGGGATTTAGGTTGTGTGTTCCTTATGAGCTACTAATGCTTGATGTTCTGAAGTGGAGCTGGGATAGTCATACTACTTCTGGGGAACAGCTGCAAATACATATTAATATCAACAGAGATGTTTGACTGCACACGACCCAATAAAGTAGTTTCTTGCAGACTCATATCAAGAACCTATAAGTGAGTAGCAAGTGAAAATTAAGCTGTACCTGCAGGCAGGATTTAAGTCAGAATCTAACACTTACTTTAGTCTGAGTATGCCCTATGCATAATTTTTATATATGACTTCAGTCTGTGTTTCTTTCTCACAGTGAAAGTGGTTATCAGTCACAGTTTTGATAAGCCCACTTGCTAACCCTAACCAAAATGAGTTTTAAAAAAGTCAATGGAAAGTTTCTTTGTAAAGGAGAAAAAAAACAATGATGAGAGAGTAGAAGACTCTGAAACTTCCAGGCATGGTGACGCAAGCCTGTAAGACCAGCACTTCTAAACCTGAAGTGGGAGCATTGTTAAGAGTTCAATGCCAGCTTGAACTACATTGGGAAACCCTGTCTCAACAAAATGCATTGGAAGAAAATACTAAGAGACATACTTAAATGAGCGTTTCACTGCAACAAGTGACTCATATTCTTCATGCAGCTTTGTATATGTGGCAACAAATTAAGAACTCATTAAACCTTCAAAACTGCTGCACAGAAGGTAACCAAGCAACTTTTGCTAGAGGACAAGCATGTGCAATTGTTCAAAAGAAAATATGTGAACACAGAAAATAGAATTACTGAGGTCACCAATTCAATGCATGTGTCTACACTTAAAATATTCTTTCTGGCTGAGTTGCAAAAGCTGAGAAGTTTTACTGCTGATAAGTTGATCGTCTCTTCCACAAAGGACATTTGTGCTCAGCTTTTAGGAGAGGCTGCAGTTCCAAGGTGACACATGTTCCTTTTTTTCACTAGCATCCTAACTACATGCAGAGAACATGTTAGGTTCTTATTTAGCAGGGATTTGTGAATCATTTTGGTACATAATCCAGGCTGACAAATCTGCCATCATTAACAACAAGGCGATGATCTTTGTTTTTGTGATATATTTTTTCAGGAAGATGTGCACCTCTGTTGCCACTTTTGTTGTGACCCCACAGCTGTCACGCTTAAGTCTTTCAATAATTACATATTAAAGAAACTAAAGTAGTTATTTTGTGTCCATATGTGCACAAATTGAATGGTTGTCATTATTGGACAGGTTTCTGGATTTACTATTTGGATCAAAGAAGTCATTTCTGAATATGAATCTATGTACTGTATTATCCAGAGAGAAACGCTGGCTAGTAAAACTTGTCACCTAAATTTAACAGCATTTTTCAGGATGTGATAAAAATCATCAACCACATTCAAGTAATTGCATGTCCTTAACTCACCTCTGTTTTCACAGCTCTTTGAGGAGATGGAAAAATGTCCTTCCCTATACACTGTTATGCTTTGTGTCTAGATGTCCCCCCAAAGCCTCATGTGGTCAAAGGGTTGTTTCAGAGGTTGCTGAATCTAGAGTGTGTGATTGATTTGCATTGTAATTCTAAGATTAAGAGTGCTGGGATTAAGGGTGGGTGATTGCTGGGTCAGTGTACTGATTGGCTTGGAACTGCCCTAATCCTGGTAGACTGGATACAATATAAGGGACAAAAACAATTTCTCTCTCTCTCTCTCTCTCTCTCTTTCTCTCTCTCTTTCTCTGTCTCTGTCTCTGTCTCTCTGTCTCTGTCTCTGTCTCTCTCTCTGTCTCTGTCTCTCTCTCTCTCTACCTCTCTTGTCTCTCTCCCCCTCTCTTGCTGCTCTTACTGTCTTCTGCTTCCATGAACTACTGCCTTTCTGCCAAGTGACACCCTGCCTTGGAACCAGCTGAATATGGACTGAAACCTCTAAAAAGTGTGAGCTAAATAATCTTTAAGTTTGGGTACGGAATATTTTGTCTCAGCAGTGATAAAAGCAACTAAGACATACACAGGTGTGAGATGGCTGGCTAAATGAAAATCACCACCCAGTTTAGATTTTAAAAAGCTACTCTAGGGATTTCTTCTTGAAAAGGTCACCACTGGTAGGGTATTTCAGTCACCTGGAATCAATCCCAAATCTTGGTTACTTGTGTGACATAGTCAACCTGCTCAATAGACCCAATCTGTCACTAGTGGAAAATGATGTCAGTGACTAATTCAGCAGATGAAATGGCTGCATTCAGAGCCAAACTAAAATTATCAGAGTAGTGAGTGAACATTGGGATCTCTGATGCATTTCAAATATTAGCAGATAGTTTGAAAAAAACTGATCCAGGGGCTTTTTTCTCCAAACTGGTATGTAATCATCTATTCCAGGTTTCTAAAGAGTTTGGGAAATACTTCTAACCGAAAAAGACACTAAAATTTGGAAGGAGTAGATCTATGACCCGTTTGTGAATAAGGCAGGTCAATCAACTTTGTTTGCACTAGAGAAGGATCAACTATTTGAGTTGCTAATAATAGCAGCCTTGCTAGTACATCTGAGACAGTTTCAAATCTCTGTATCTTCTGGAATAAAGTCAATGTGGAATATCCTGAGATTGCCGCAAAAGCATTGAAATACTAGCTTACATTTCCAACATCTTATCTGTGTGAAGTATGGTTTTCTGCAATGACAGCAACTGAAACAAAATTATGGAATATACTGGATAAAAGCCATACACTTTGTCACTGTCTTTCATCAACCCTAGATGGGATGTCAAGTTGCAGAAAAACAAGCTTGTGGCTGCTAATGATTCTGCATTATGAGGAGCTGTATAAAAATTTCACTATATATTGCAATGTAATTCTACTGGAAATAAAGTGAACAATAAACATACTTCACTTCAATCATTTTGAACCCATTCTAGCCCACTGAATGGAAAGCTGTCTTCCACAAAATTGGTTCCTGATGTTGAAGAGGTTGGGAACTTCTGCTTTAGATTACCAATGTCTGTGGCATCTGGTAGGTGCTCTCTGTTGTTGTGGGGCCTGAACATCACTTTTCAGTACTTCAGCCAATGATGTCGCGCTGGTAACCAGCAGGTAGCCATGGTGGTGGTGTTCATACACAGAAATAAGAAAATAGTATGAAACATAACATGTTGCCTTGTTTTGTTATTTTTTCATAAATGAAGAGTGATGAAAAAAGCTAGTGATACAACTTAACCATAAGTGTGTCATATCTGTACCATTACATGTTAATCCCCCAAAATTGGAAATATTCTCTGCTGGTATTTGAAAATAATGACCCAATTCAGTAAAGCCATATTAAATACTAAAGAGTTAATTTCCTATATACATCTCAGTTGCTTCCCTTTTGTCTTACTCATTAATATGAATGAATATATGAACATATTTTCAGTAGAAACTGCATTTGTTTATACATTTTCTTCAATTATATCTATAGACTGACTGTGCATACAAAAGCGTCAAAACCAACTAAGGCATCTGTGATCATCAGTTGTTTATATGGAAGTTTAAACTAAGAATATTAAATATTTTATGATGACTTTAAATGGTATGGGGCATATTCTTTATAAATATTGAAACGAATGCATTTATGTACTGTACATTATATACAAAATTTTCACTAACTGCATTGGTATATATTTACATGCACTCATAAAAAATAATTAGACTGGCAACAAGAGATGGGGGAAAACTGAAAGCACACAGTCCCTCCACCTTTATGACTGGGTGTGAGAGAAGATGACGCTGTCATGAATTGAGGGCACTGCACATTGTGGGCACTGCCTAGCATGGGGTAATGATTAAGGGGAATATTCAGCTTGAGATACTCAAAATTAAAACTTTGTCTGAAAAGTTCCACTGACTTCTTTGTGCGCAAGTCAGAGCTCCCTGTAGCTCAGCACTTCTTAATTTCAGAATGTGAGTTTCTTGGTGCTGGACAGAGTTGGAAGCTCTTGAATCAGGGCAGTGAGTGAAAGAGTTACATGGGGGCATAGGGTTTTATGGGCTCATTCACTTCACATCATGAGAAGTGCAATCTTGCTACCCCGTCTCTATTCCATGGTGTAGATTTTGACACAGAATCAGGAAATAATAGGTACTAAGCAGGTGTGCAGCATCTTAGATTTTTTTGTGGTCTTCAGGGAAAAATTGGACTAGTTACCCACAACAAGAATTTCATGTTCTCAAAATAGTCATGTTTACAAATTCTATTGATTTCTATAGAATAATACAAATTTTTGAGGTTGGGGACATTGCTTAGTGGCACAACGCCTGCCCGGCAAGCATGAGGTCCTGAGTTTGATTCCCAGTACAAAAAAAAGAAAACCTACAAAAAAAAGAAAAATTCAGATTTACTAAAAACAAATTCTTATTAATGCAAAATGAGACTGATGCTAACATTTAAAAGTAGAGAAATTTAAAATGAAAATATGAATAAGTTTTTCTGATGAGAAACCCATCCTTATAGAGATACTTTGCTAAATCAGATTGCTCTGTTCCTTTCATTAAAGTATAAATGTTCTGCCTTGTTCTTTGTCTTTTTCTTTGTGCACATACTTTCCCTGCAATTTTATTTGCATCGTGGATATTACATATCTTGATAAAATTTTCTTGACTAAGGTACTAGGAAAGACTGTATGGTGTATGTGAAATAATTTGTTTGAAAGCCTATACTTGATAGGTGGAAGCTCTGTTTGTGAAGTGTCTTCAGTGTCATAATTGCAGTTGTCTGCATTTTGAATGGAACATGCAAATGTTAAATGTTGCCTCCTCCCTACTTAGATGTGTGCATGATAAATATTTGGTGACAATTTTGTTTAATTGCCTAGTCAGTTTGTGAATTGTGCCATTTCTGGAGCAGAAGTAGGTTATAAGAAGGATAGGGAATTCCCTTCCTATGGAGATTCTGGAAAACAGGTGTGTGGCATGTGCAGCTATAGCTTTGGAACAAAAGATTATATTATGCTGACTGGTTGAAATCCAAAGATTTATTCTCTAAGACCAAGCTTTTTTGCCTTTTAGAAGGCATTTCTCTTGTCAGCTGGTTATAATTTTTAGGCACAAATGCTGTAGAGCACATTATTTCTTGAATACAGTGCAGTTTCTTTCCAGATAACAATTTTCTTAGGACTTCATCTCCACATCACTTCCACTTTACTGTAAATGTTTAGTCTGTGTCACTTTAGCCTTTTGGCTAAACTTCACAGGAGTTGGCACTGGGAATCACATTAACTATGGGTATAATCAAATTGTTCTCTATGGAAAAGGCCCATGTCTGCTGTTTCAGGAGCAGACAAAATATGAACCACAATGTATCCATCCAATTGGAGATTACAAGATTAAATTTTCAGAGAAATGAAGAAAGGATTGAGAACTTTGGTCATGAAAAGGGATTGATTCATTTTACTGGCATTTAAAGACCTGCATACCCCTATCAGAGGAACTTTGAGGACCTGCATTTGGCTAGATTGAAAACAGCATAAACATGTCATTTTCTCTGGGAACTAAATCTATAAAAAGGCACTATTATTTTTCATTTTTGATATATTTAAAGAAATCATTTCAGTCATTGAAGTCTATTGTGGCTTTTATTGAACCATACTACCCTGCCCGTGCCTTGTGTTTATCAAGAGCCTTGTGATTCAGTGTATGGTTTATGGACTGGACACATCAGCATTGCCTC
This sequence comes from Chinchilla lanigera, assembly GCF_000276665.1. Taxonomy (NCBI): domain Eukaryota; kingdom Metazoa; phylum Chordata; class Mammalia; order Rodentia; family Chinchillidae; genus Chinchilla; species Chinchilla lanigera. Next base: position 2,875,021 of record NW_004955414.1, read on the forward strand.
GTAGCTCATTGCAAATTCAAAACTCCAGGTTGCACCTCAGACGCAGAGAATTAGAACTGACACTTTAATGAGATTCTCGCATGATTTGTATGCCCAGTAATGTTTCAAAGAGCACTATTCCACAGGATACACCAAAAATAAGATATAAAAATGGTAATTACTGCTTCCCTACATTTTCAAAGCATTGGATAGATGAATAAGTGCCAAATTCTTCCCCATGCACTTCATGGATACTCTGTATGTTCTATCTTACCTTAGTGAAGTCCTTTTATTTCTATGTTCACCAGGTGTCTCATTATCTAAGTAAAATATAAATATTCACCTTTCATTATCAAAGGTACCATGTCAGAGAAGTGATTATTCTGTCTCCTTAGGCTTCTACAGCCTGGAATAGTTCCTTTGCCTTTCCTTGTTTTTTTTTTTTTTTATCATCTTAATACTTCAGGAGATGGTAAAACAATGCTTTATGAACTGTCCTTAAGTTCATATTTGTTTAAATTGTCCTCATGATTAAATTCAGACTATTTGTCTTCAGCAGAAATATTGAGGAAAGATGATGATGTTATTACTGCATTTGCTTATGTGGTTCATGATTTAACTTGTTCCATTACTGGTGATGTTAACTTTGATTACTTAAATAAAATATTATCTGTCAGGCTTCTGAATTATAAAATTAATCTCTTTTATTTTCTAACTAGTAAGTATATTCTGTATATATGCATGACACAATGAGAAAATTCTCTCCTCCATCTGCTTTCCATTTATTTATTTATATAAGAAGATGCTAATTCTTTTGATGAGAATTAGTCCAAGAATGTATCATTGTTTACTTTCAGTGTTAAGGCTTTTCCAGATTTACCCACTTGGACCCCTACAGAAGCTGGCTGCTGTATTCTTGTAGGATTTCTCTACCATTCTTCAAGTATATCCTTACTTTGTGACATAATTTATTACAGGCTCATGTTGTAACTGCTCTACCCCAAACCTAAATGTAGTTATTTCTCCAAGAAGCTGTGATTGTGGAGGTGGAAAAGGGTATTTATATCCACAATATGGTATAGTCTTTGCTACTGAGATACTGCTACTCCCAGGTCAACCATGTGGTTGAAACTAGAAAGTATGTGTATATGTATATGTATATATGTGTATATGTATATGCAAAATACACACTTTTTTTGGTCACACTTCCACTACCCCTTACATGGGTCCTTCTCTATTCTCTGAGACTTTTAAATTTTATACTACATCATTACTCTACCTACTCTCCCTTGTAGATACTCTCTTATCTCTCATAGTGCCTCTCTTACATTCCAGGCCCGCCTCCTATATAAATGTCTCTACACTTTTGGACACCAGCACTCCACTCCAAAGCATGGTTTCTTCCATCTCCCTCCAAAGATATCTCTCTCTCCCCAGTTGGGTTCTGTTACTTCGTACTAGGCCTCTATATCTCCCCCAAACTGCTTCCTGGTTGGACCATACATTTTGTTCAAATCTAATGTATACATCATGGACCCAGTACTTGCCCCTGTGAAGAGAAAGAATGGAAGCATAGAAAAATGTAATTATCAATTTACTTCAACTAAAGGTCATTATCCTAGGTAATCCGGGTAAGTTTGATTTAATAGACAGAAAAGTCTTAAAAGCAGACCTAAGGCTCTATAAAACAAGAGGTTTCACCTGTAGTAGAAGCTTCAGCTCATAACTTAATCCCAGTCTCCACTTCTTGACTCCCCGTTTCACATGTTGGACATTTTAAAACAAGCCAAAAACCAGATATACCTATTACTTGCATTAAATCTCTTAGAATACAGTTGATATTCAGCATCTGCAGGGCATTTCTTCTAAGACTTCTTTCAGGTACCAAAGCTCAAAGCTCAAGTCTCATTGTATAAAGTGATATAATTCTTGCATATAACCTGCACGTATCCTCTTGTATAATTTTTTTTTTTTTTTTTTTTGGTTTTGGTTTTTCTCTGGTACCAGGAATCAAACTCATGATCTTGCGCTTGCCAGGCAGGCACTGTACCACTGAGCTAAATCCCCAGCCCCTATATAATTTAAATCATCTCAATATCTAACAAAATGCAAAGGCTAATGGTTGATATACTATCTAGTTTACAAAGTAATTATATGAACAATTATCAGTACTTATTTGGTGTAGACACAAGCATCAGAAGTCTAAATACACTTTCAGTCCGTGGTTCCTGGATTGTATTGGTACAAGACTCGCTGTCATAGAGGCCCAAGTGTGTATATCTTCTCCTCATTCTGCTTCCTTGCTTCAGCCCTGACTAATACAAGGAAAGGGAGAGGAAATTCAGAGTGAATATACAGTTTTCATTTTAATGGAACTTTGTTGATAAATGTTTTCTTTCTCTAAGGGTATGTTAGTCACTTTCCTCATGAATGAGAAACCCACAGTAAAGGAGGAAGGGTTATTCTGGCTCATGTTTTAGAAGTTTCAGGTCCTTCATGGTAAGCTGGCTCCAGGCAGAAGGAAAGCTGCTCAGCCCAGCGTGGAAGTGGAGGATGAAGGGCAGACCAGGAAGGGACATGAGCCCTCCCAGGTCGTGCTCACAGTGATTTGTGCTTCAGACCTGGTCCTACTCTCTAACTGCAAGTCAGGGCTACTCACACCATAATTCAGTCACCTCGAAAGCTCCACCTCTGGGTGTTCCAAGTGTGACACTGTTTCTGGAGAAGACTGACATGTGAGTCAGTGGACTGAATGCAGAAGATTGCCTCTTAGCATGGGCAGGCAGCTTCTAATCAGCTGCTACTCATCCAACAGATGGAGTGAGGGTGGAATCTTGCTGTGTCCTCTGGAGCTGGGACGCCTTTTACTTTTCTTGTCCCTGGAGGTCACAACTCAAGATTCTCTGGGTTTTAGAGTCAGAGACTTGCACCACCACCATCCCCTCAACTTTTCCTGGCCTTTATGACTGACAGTTACACCACTGGCTTCCTTGAGTTTAAGTAAATTCTTTGGACTTGGGCTGAGACACTAGCATCTCCCTGTCTCTTCAGCTTGCAGACAGCCTATCATAGAAAATGTCAGACTTCATAATCAGTAAGTCAATTCTCCTAATGTACACTTTCTCTTCTCTCTCTCTGTCCTTGTCCCCCTCCCCATTTCTCCAAGTACTTGGATATATATGCTCTCCTGTTAGTTCTTCTCTCAGAGAAGACTACCATCTATCATCTGAGCATTGTCTACTCAAGAAAAATATATGGACTTCTTTCTCTGTTTTTTCTCCTATGAAATGCATTATTTATTCTTTTTTTTTTTTTTCATACTGAGGGTTAAACCCAAACCTGTATCTCCAGGCCTTTCTTTATTTTCAGACGGAGCTGTGATTGCAGGTGTTCACCATCAGGCCGGGCTTTCTGTTCATATGCTCTGTCCACATTATTTATTTACAACTCATCTACAAGAATTTCATACCATAGTGAACACAATGGCCTTCACTTTTGGATTCTAAAATAATGAGTAAAGACATAGTTTAAAATAAGCAGAAAATTGAATAAGAGATAATTTAAGAGCTAATGCTACAGTCGGCAAATATTTTCATGTGCAGCTGTAGTCAATGTCATGTGATGTAATATGACTCTCCCATCTGTCACTAGGCCCACGCTGTCTTGTTTTTCTGGGGTATTTGTTCCCTAACCCTCATGACATGGATTTGTTCTTGATCTTCATGTCTCCACTTAAATACTTTCTTTGTTCAGTGCTTTCTCTAAGCAACTCTCTCATTTCTCCTGTGCATTCCTATTTCATTATTCATCTATTTTCAATTTTGTAATATATCAGAAAATTTTCCTCTAAAAATAAACAACTTTTTAACTTAAAGCAACAAAAAAGAGACAAAATACAACAGTTAATGTGTAATTGTTTGAACAATCTTACTTGCCTACATCTGGTTATCTGAGTAACCACTCTGAAGATAACAGTTGGTAATATAACAACCATTGTTGATTTCCTATTACCTTATTTTGAAATTCTGTACCATTTTTATTGTTTCTATGTTGCTTTTGTTATATGCCTTTGGTTTTTGATCTTTTTTCTTTAAAAGAAAAAAGAAAAAATATATATACAAGGATACTTGGGATAAGAGTATTGCTGGTGTCTATTGGTTTACTGAAAGGAAGAGTTAATGCTTAAAATTTTTTTTCTTGACCAATTTTGCATGCTTATATCTGGTGACTGGAACAACTAATTTGAAAACAACAATATGCAATATAAGAACCATTGTTGAATTTCAACCTTCTTGTTAAATGAAGCTCTGTATCATTTCTAATGTTTTTAAACACTTGTTATTGTCTTTAATTGTTTGATCAATCTTGCGTTCTTACATCTGGTAATCTGAGCAACTTCACTGAAGATAGCAATATGTTGTAGAACACCTTTTGTTAATTCCTATCATCCTGGTTTGAAATCCTGTATTATTTTTGTTGTTTTTGTGTTGTTTCATTTTTGTTTTCATTGTTGTTATTTTGTTATTTTTTTCTCTTTAAAAAAAGAGACAAAATACAATAGAAATAATACAGAATTTCAACATAAGATGTTAGGTAACAATGGTTACTATATTGCACATTGCAATCTTCAAAGTAGTTGCTCAGATTATAGATAAATGGATGCAAATAGAGACCATATTCATAAGTGAAATATATCAGACCTGCATGTGGAAAGATCATATTGCCTTCCTAGAGCATAAGCAACTGAAAGAGTAAGTAAGATTCCAAAGGTATAACAGGTACAGTTAAGGGGAAATAAAATTGCTCAAAAGGAAAGGACAGCTGGGATGGAAGAAAACAGAAAAGAAGGAAGGGTAAAAAATAGATTTTATTACATGTTTTTATACTCTTTTCAACCAATTTTAAAAGCTATTCCACTTGCTCTCATAGTTCAAGCACTTAAGGCAGAACAGGTGTTCAGTATGTATTTCCTGAGTAAATATCACTATGTCACTGTTGTATATGTGCCTATGATCACAACTCCATCTCTAAATTTTTGGAATCTCCAGTCTGATACATTACCAGTGACTGACTATTGCTGATTACATTGTAGAGTTTAAAGTTTCAATCCATTAGTGAATGGATTCAAATAAAATTTATTCACATTCAATTTATCACTTCAATTTGAGTACTATCATTAATAGTAAAAACTGTTGCTACACCTTGGTTTACCTAAGTAGGAGTTGTGGTGAATCATCTGTCAGCAAATACTTAGATATAGTGCAGTTTACAGGACTAAAAGCAGCATCAGAAGTGGATAAATCTGAGATTGGCTGCTCTCTTGCTTGCCAAAGAGGTAGAGAACTATTGGAGACATAATAGAAAACAGAAGATGGGAAGTCCTTCCCAATTAACGTGCTTCTTGGTACCACAAGGACATGCAAGATCATCATCTGTGTAAAGGATACACAGGGAAAACAAGTACCCACCTTACTGAATGACGAACAAAATGTCTCATTGATAATGTGAGGCTGAAGAAACAGGATTTTTGCTAGTGGAGAATATATTGACATATGTGGAAAATGTATGCTTGCTAGGAAAACTATTAAAATCATACACATAAATATAATATAAAAATAAATGTAAATATATGCTTATACATTTATATGGTAGTAACAATGTTGAAAGTTAAGATCTGGCATATTTAGGGCCAGGGATATAGCTCAGTGGTATAAATGCCTGCCTGGCAAGTGCAAGTTCCTGAGTTAGATTCCTGGTACCAAAAAAAAATAAAGAAAAAAGATTTGGCATATTTGGAGAGATAAGTAAAGATTATTATGGGTTTACCTCATTTCACTTACCATAGGTAATAAAACAAAGTTATTAGGATTATTTTGTACCAGTTTTAGTACTTTCTAATAATAATTTCTTTCTTTATTATATCATAATAAATAACCAAAAGTATGTTTTCACTGATATCTGAACATTAAACATATTTGTATATTATTATTATTATTTATTTGGCAAATGGCTTAATTCTATACTTTGTTGATGATTGTCAGTATGGTATTATTCATAAATATCCATATAAACTAACCAAGTCCTCCATATACTATTGTTTAATGAGCATTTATTTTTTGCCGATGTGTTAAACAAGATTGTTATCTTTTTACCAAAAGATGTAGCCATTGCATAAACAATACTGATTCTTTGGCATCTGAATGGCTTGTGTATAGATGTCCTCCCACATCTTCCTGCATTCAGAGGTGGGGCTTTTGGGAAGTGGCTGGATGATAGGGATGTGATACTAGGAGTGCAAGGGCGTGATTACTAAAATTTTTAGCATGGTTCTGGATGTGGATAATGGGAAGGTGCACCCCTGGTGTGGGCAGCACCACCCAAATGGCTCATAGTCTGGATGCGATAAAAGAGAGGAGTCTTGCTGTTTGCTGCTGATGACTGCTGCTGCCTACTCTGCCATGGACTGTTTCTCATCTGTGATGCCCATCTGCCGTGCCACCCTGCTTTGATGCCAACTAACTATAGGCTAAAACCTCTACAAACTGTGAGCTGAGATAAACATTTCCTTTGAACTTCTGGGTGTTGGGAATGTTTTCTCAGAAATAAGAAAAGTATAATTAAAGTAGCAGTGGATTACCTTGCTAATGAGGACAAAACATACATATGTTCTTAGATTCTGAAATATGAGATTACAAATATCTAGACAAAAGTGTACCATAGAGACAATTGATTTTTTTAAATGAATATCTTTCTTTCCATGCAAATGTTCTCTTTTTGGTGGATAAAATTTTGCTTTTCTTTGCTTTTTCCCACAGAATGATCTGATAGAGTACTTACGATGAAATAACAAAATGATTATTTTCAATAGTACTTATAATGTGCATAAAGTTTATTTATTTTCTTGTTAAAATATAGTAGGAACATCTTACCTTCGCTTTCATTTTAAGAGAAAAAAATTTAATATCAATTTTATGATTGACTACAAACATATGTTTGAAATGGTGATAAAAGATCAGCCAAATGTCTGGACATTTTTGTTACTAAATACGTTCAAATATATTGATAATTGTTTAGATTATTCTGCTTGCATTTAAACATTGAATATGATGTGCACATAGTTTATAGAACTGAGAAAGAGTACTTTATACCTTAAACTTCTGGTTTTTATTAATTATCATATTAATAAATGGATGTTTTAAAACATATGGGATTTTCAAAAAAGATTTTGTTGTCATTCCAGAATGTTTCATTTTTGCATATGAGCCACATATTAAACTATAGAAATGCTGAGCATCTGTCCAAACTTACTTTGTGAAAGTAGACAGAGGGTTTTGATTTTTATAGAGAACTTAAATGGGCAAATATCCAAAGAGGAGAAATATTTTTTGTCTGAATGTTCTCATATCTTCTTATAACCTGGGGTATGTTTTTATTTTTTCCTCCTTTGATATAAAACTCTAAAATTCCAGCTCTTAACATTGTGTAAGGAAGTTAACACTGGAAATAAGGATCATAACTTACATTTCATGGAGTTAGCTCTCAAAAGATTCAGCTATGTGGAAACCAACACTGACACTGAGCATTTCTCACATTTGATTAGAGTTGAGAAATTAAAGAGATGTAAAGATGTAATCATAACATAAAAACACTGAAGTACATAAATTAAAAATGGGGACAAGATGTTGAGGGGCTTAGGATTTGAAAGGGTAACTGGCTTTGTTGAATGATTTAGTGTTCTAAAAGTGTCAGAAAATAGATGCTCACATCTAGTTAGGTTCTATGTAGGTGTGATTCAGGGCTCAAATGGAAAGGTGGTCCTTATGAAAGACACAGAAAATAAAGGAAGAACATAGATATCTATATAAAACTGGCTGGAAGGAATCTTTCAAGATACTTCCTCAAAGTCCTGTATTATCACCACAGGGTGGATGTCTTTTGTACTCACTGTTATTTACTCTATTTATTTTGGTTGACCTGTGCATTAACGAGGAACGTGCTCTGAATGTATACATGAGTGCAAGGGAATCATTTATTTTGTAAAGTGGCACTGAGAATTTGCTGATGCGTGCACAATTTAAACCAGTCAGCCAGTCATCCTCTCCTGCTGGTTCGGTGCTATCAAGGACGCAGCATCTCACCCTCACATTTTACTTGGCTGAAACCTTCGTTGTGAATAGGGTCCATGGAGCATGGATCTTGGTCTTACGAAACAAATCTTTCCCCTTTAAATGTCAGTGTCTCATTAGACCTTTGCCTTGGTTCATTTGAGTGGTGCTTTCCCCTGCTCCCTAGGAAATGAAGTGAAGTGGTTAATAGCCTCTGCAATCTTAAAGTGCAAGGCTGTAATTTGACTCTAGGTGGACTGTGATTCTTTGGAACAAAGATTTTTTTGAACACACATTTCTGTCACAGGGAGATTTAAAGATCACAATAAAACTTGAATGAAGACATAGCTCATCAGAAAGTAAGGTAATTTTCATGTTCTATAATGCTCAAATAGAAGATTCCATCTGATCTTTAAAGACCCCTGGCTGAATTACAATGGTGTTCAAATGGTAAAACTCTAACCTTTATACTTCTTGGGTGTTGCTACCTTGTATTATATAAGAAAATTTTCATAATGTGATCAAAATGTTTCTATTACTCAGTTTTCCAGGTCACAGGGAAAACATAATTTAGATTTCACAAGTTAATTCGTAATCCAAATCCAAGTAGGGAGAAAATTTTGAGGTTCTGTATCATATTCTACAAGTATATAATCCTGTTATTTTTATCCTGTGGGAGAGATGGTTCTTTAATTATTGTGTGCTGAGGGTGGATTTCTGCATCATTTTGATAAAATCAAATCATTAAATATTAAAGTCAAAGGAAATTTCCTTTCGGTTTAACACTGACTACTGGTACTTTTGCATGATATCAGCATTTCAGACAATTGTGTTGAGATGACGTAGGAGACATACCACAATGAGAATAAGAACAAATGGAGTCCAATATTTACAAATATTTTAAGTGTTACATGCAATGGAGCTTAAATGCTATCAGAAGTTTTTAAATGCTAGTTAGTATTAATACAAATATTAATAACAGTGAAGATGATGATAACAATTTCTTCTTTTCTTATCACCTTTATTTGGTTTTAATGCCGTAACAGTCCCTGAATGAGAAGGCTGGCTGGGTTTTGTCATTTCCAGAGTCACTTCAGAGAAAATCAGTTCAAACCCCCTTCCGCTCAACTGTGTTATACCTTCCTTGCTGTAAAACCAGTGACTGCTCCTCTACCTTCCTTACTTTCGCCATTATTCGTTACACTATGTCCCACCTCCTCTTGATTTATACTATTTTCATTCTTTTATTATTGTCTTATAAAAGGCTGAAGAGAAGATAATCAGATGACAGCTGTCTCTCCATTAACTTAGTGCATGATAGTTACACCAAGCTTCACTTTTCCACATCCGTACACACATGTAAAATTCCTTGATCAATTCCCCAGGTACCCGTACCTGTTTCCTTTCTGCTCTCACAGATCCCCTCTCTTCTCCAACAGAATCGCTTCTACTTTTATTTCATCTCATTTTTAATTCTTTGAAGTTTTCACATATGAGAGAAAACATTCACCATCTGAGTTTCTGAGTGTAACTCATTTCACTTAACACGATGATCTTTAGTTCCATGCATTTTCCTGCAAATGACATAATTTTGGCTTTTTATGCCCAGATAATATGCCATTATGTATATTCGCCTGACCGCAGTCAGAATGACTATCATCAAACAAACAAAAACAGTACAAACACAGTACAAATGATGGTGCATGAAAAGGAACTCGTACACTTTTGGTAAGAATGTGCACTAATACAGCCATTATGGAAACAAATATGAAGATTTCTTAAATAAAACAGAACAATCTACCACCATGTTTTCTTGAAAATAAGACCAATATCTATGAAAACTAAAGATCAAAAATGCCAGCTCCCATCAGCCTATCCTTGCCTTACCTGCCACTGAGCAAGAGAATAGTGAGGTGGAATCTTCTGCCTGACAATGGTAATCGGTATGGTCTAGGGCTTACTTTCCAGGTGAATCTTATTTTCTGTGAAACATGGCATGTGATCTAGGTACATTACTCCTTCATATAGTTCCCAAAGAATTATTCTCAGTGTATACAGAGATACCTGTACAGACATGTTTTACTGCAGCACAATTCATAATAGCTAAGGAAACAGACTGGCTGCCTATCAGGAGAGGAATAGATAAGGAACTGACCATTAGTTGGCAGATGTGAAGATCCCACTCATAAAAAAAAAAATAGTTCTGAACAAAAATAACAATAGTTGTTTCAAAAGAAAAGGTTGCAGTCATTACAGCAGCAACACCACTATTTACTATTACTACACAACTCCGACCACTGGTATGACGTCACAACAGGTTACAGCATCTTCCACCTTGCAGGCCCTTTTAGAGACAATTTCTTTTTAATTAATTCTCACAATTCTAAGTAAAAAGTTGTAGCTATATTATTAACAATCTCCCATTGTGAGTGTGAAATCTATAAAACAGGACAATAATTCACTTAAATTTATTCAAACAGCAATTGAGGTAGAAAAGTCTACTTAACCATCCTATCTCTATAATGTTTACCATTCTTGATGATAAATGAGCAGAGTGCACTGGAATCCCTTGGAGTGGATATGTGTGGAAATTAGTACCTATGCGGCTCCTTTCCATCTTGTGATTCTTGCAGCAGAAATAGAAGAAGGATATTCCTTTCAATAATTAATTGCATATAAAATAACAGTAGCTCAGAAATTTTACAGTTATGACAAATCCTGAAATAGAGGTAAACTTTGATATGAAAATGTTTTACCATTATCTGCCTATCTGTAATAGTCCTCTAGATACAAACTAAAATATAGCCAAAGAGCCCCTTTCTACTTCTGGAGTTTAATTTTTACAGAAAACAGTTCTAAAACTACATGATGTTAATTGCATATGGATCTGAGCATTCTTATTTTTCATTCATCCTGATTACACCATTGCTCAAGTTCTCAGCTATTCCTCACCAGCACTCCAATCACTGATTGCAAGTCCTGTGCCAGGCTCACATCACTAAGGTACAGTTCTGATCACTGTCTCCTTTCAAACACTCCACTTGTCCATTACAGTGCAATATTATGTAATATTCTGTTATTTGATTTGCTACCATGACATTTCTTGGACAAGTTCGAATTATATTTCTATACTTTCCCTTCTTGGTGCTTTCCTTACCGTGTACCTCACTGTCCACCTTCATTCCTCATTCCCTCAAATACATTCTAATAACTACTCATGGCAAACTTGGATCACTATTCTGGAGCCATCTCAAATGAGCTCTGGCTTGAAAAGTTTACTCTAACTAAATGCAACCAATTGCGTATATTTCCTTATCTGAATTTTCTTTGAAGTATTGTTTCTTCTAAATTTAATATAATATATTCTCTGTTGTGAAGTAATTGCCTTTCAAAAAAGGTTTAGTAACTTGAAATTATTTATATTATGTGTGGAAAAGATGTTTAATTGAGTTTTATTAGTAAAGTATGTTTTTAAACAGTGAAATTAGAATAATGTCAGCAATTGATCTTTTGTCTATGATATTAGTGCTTCAAGTGGAGTATCACATTAGACCAAATATAAAAAGAATATGGTGATGAAAGAAAAGAGACATGGAGAGAGAATGCAAGAACATGAATAAAAATGAGATTTAATGCATTCAGATGAAATATAAAGAAAAGGAGTTAAAGGAGAAGGAAAAATAGTTAAATGACAACCTTCCTAGATTGTAAAAGAAAAATAGTTAAAAGATATTTATCAACACCTTCGTGGACTGTAAAAAGCTTCAAGGTCCTTAATGTTTATGTTGCTTAAGTTATGGCCATAATAATTTTGCTTTATTTGGTTAAGTTAGGGACTATGCTTATTTTTAAATACTCTGATCACAAATCTTAATTAATATACTTATACGCTCTTTTTCCTTACTTTGTTACTCTTCAAAATAGAAGCGTCGCTTTACATTGGAGTTTTACAAATTTAAGGAAGGACAAAATGACCTCTCAGTGTGAAGCATAAGCTAGAAACTGCTTTCAATATTTCACCACTTTCAGTGAAATCATGTCTGTGTAATGTGAGTAATACATATTCTCATAGCACATTCAAAGTATAATTTTATAATTTCAATATTAAACTGTTTAGTCAGTACAGTTGAGAGACTTTTCTCTGTTTACATCTGGTCTTTATTCTTTTTTCTTAGTTTTTACTGAATCTCTTGCACATTTCTAAGCTTCAGTACCCCATGAAATTCTATTCTGCATTGTCACTCTTCTATCAGAAACAATACGATAATTCTCTATTGACTTCCTCAGACTTGCATTATTCAGTGAAAATAAATCTATTTTTCTCTAATGCACTTTGCAGTATAAATCTGTCTTGGTTATTTTTCTTGTTGCTGAGACAAAATACTCAAGCCCAAAATTAAGGGAGGAAAGTTGTATTTAGCTCAAGGTTTGAAGAGGTTTCAGTTCAAAATTGGCTGAGTACAAAGCACAGTGGCATAGCAAGGGGCACCAGGCTGTGGTGGCAGAGGAGGCAGCAAATGCAAGAAGAGCAAAAAGGAGGGAGCAAGACTCTTCCTCCCTTATACTGTGTGCAGGCTACCCACCCTAGGGCTGGTGTAATATTCATATCCCCAATCCCAATCCCAGACAATGAACCAATCACGAACTCTAGATTCAGCTGCCTCCAAAAAGCCCGCCCCCATGACTGCATGAGGCTTTCAGAGGACATTCAGACACAAACTATAACAACTTTCTGTATACTGTTTTCATATCCAGAAATAATTTTCTTCCCTTTTATGAGATTCTATAGCTTATTATCCCTCTCCACAAAATTATATATATTTTTAAAATATTCTTCCTAGGGGTGACTAAGAATATTTATTATTCTCCCAGTACAGAAATGACAGAATTTTTGATAAGAAGTAGCCTTCTCAGAGAATGACATGACACGATCATTGTGATGCCATAAAAATTTTCCTTTGATGAATAGTTCTAGAGTTTGTTTAAAATATTTCATATCCACTCACATTCAATCTAGATACAAGTAATAAATATTTGGCAAGTTATATTTAAGAAATTATAGTGTCTAATGCTTGGCTTTTGTGTAACAGCCTTTACCAGCATGTAGCTATAAAGCTACTAAGTAAATATTTTTTAAAAAATATGTGAAATTGAAATCAGGCATTGTTTATGCTTAGCTCAGCATCCATCCTACAATAACGTAATTCATGCTTTTTATATTGAATAGGGATTCATTTTTAAATTACCTGAGACTAGTAGATATTTATCTTAGATATAATTTCATTCCCTCTCAAAAATAAAATAAATTGAAAAGCAACTTAGAAAATATTGAAACCAGACTATCTGATTTCTTTCCTGCATTTTCTTCCATGAAAAGAATACATTTGGTCTGACTTAATGTCTCGGAGATGTGTCTCACCCCAAAATCTTGGATGGTGTCCAGACAAGTTTCTTGCAATCCTGTGTGATTTCAGAGTTTAAATGTTCTCCTTGTCTGATAGGAAATTTCATGGTCAAAAATCAAATAGTTCTTAATTTTTTTCTGGGAAGACAGGCTTTTCTTTGCGTCTGCTTCAGTTCATGCCTCTGCTCTTTACCACAAACACACATCTCCATTTATCTTCCAGAACACATCGTTTCCCTGGGGTGTTGACAAGAGAGTTGGACTGCATCACATAGTAAAGCGTAAACAGACCAAGTGTTAAGGTAATGCATAGTACAAAAAATATCCAATGATTTATTTTTGTGTCAAATAGGGTCTGCTAGCTTCTAAGACTTCATCCTTCAATAGTAAAATTTTCATTAAATATAGTGAAAAAAATAACACATCCTTCTTTTAAAAACAATTAGTAGCATGTTTATCATCATAAATTTTGCCAAATCAGAAGCATAGAGCATATTTGAAGAAGTGATCTCATTTTGCCCATAACTCTGTCAATGAACAGCGTGTCCTTCATGCTTTAGTTGGTACCATGCTATGCAGCAGTGATGTGATTCTCCCTTGGGTGTGGAAAAGGCTGGAAAACGCCCTCCAGACATTTCTCTCCTGTCTCATCCCACATGGAGGTGGTGCGGGGTTTGGTTTGGCTCAAGCTCTCGTATATACACAGCTGTAGAAAAATCAGAGGTCTACATGTGGAGTTATAATGAATTTACTAAGTTGAAATAAGGAATATAGCATTTATCAACCTGTTACCTGCAATAAACATTCCTATTTTTAACTTTCTTTTTCTTCCAATTTGTTTCTATCCCCTTCCCTTCTGATTTATTTTTAGAGAACAACTTCATACATAGTTGTAGTTTTCAAACAGCTTCTGTTTTAAAAAGTTCTTTTTACTACATAATTAAATGTATGTACAGCATATAAGATGTGCCTCTTTGCATAGGTTGTACCATCTGGTCTCTCACAAGCTATTTTGCAAGAGTAGGAGAAGTTTGGGGCTACTTGTGGACAGAAAATGACGCACACAGCACATGTGCTTATATAGTGTGCTTCTCTTGTTCCTCTGTGTAATTGCGTCAAGCAAATGTGGCAGGGAATGAGTTGATCATGAATCTTGTCTCTAAACTATAAATTTTAAGGAAGTGCATGCCCTTCTGCTGGTCTGGTATCCTGCATTTTTTGTGTTGAATGAGATCTTATACTCGGTCTTAGGAGAAAATAAGTCCTCCCACAATTGATTCTAATGTGTGTTTTCTGTCTATTTGAATCCAGAGGGTGAAAATTTATAGTAATTGACATGTTAGGGTACTGTTTAAGGGACATAGAATTTCAGATCTATAGGATGTCAAATGCTCTGGAGAAGGGCTGTGGTCATGGTTGCATGAGAATATGAATATGTGACGCTACTGAATTGTTCAGTTAAAATGGTGAAAATGATGATTTTACATTATGTATACCCTACCAAAGTTAACCTTTTAAAAAGCTTCTTGTAAGTAGAACCTAGAGAAACAAAAATCCATTCTAAAAAGTATACTCCAGTGGCTGAGGATTTAGCTCAGTGGCGCAGTGCCTGCCTGGCAAGCACAAGGTCATGAGCTCAATTCCCTGTACTGGAAGAAAACCAATACAAAAAAAAAAAAAAAGCATACTCCAGTGTGGACTGAACTCCTACTTCTGCTTTGGTTCATAAGCAGAAACTGTCCAAGAATAAATTTTCTGCAATTCTCTATGGAGCAGAAATTTTGTTTGCTGCATATCCATAAATCTGCTACTAAACACAAAATGTTTCAGTGTTTTTCTTTTTTTTACAAGTCAGAAATGAGAAAAATAGAATAATTTCACTGCAGTGAGAATATAGATGACAGATGGATAGATAGATAAATATGTAGAACGATAGGGTTGGAGATATAGCTCAGCAGCACAAGAGTCTGTTGGGCAAGTGCAAGATCCTGAGTTCAATTTCCAGTACCAAAAAAAAAAAAAA
>NW_004955414.1:2890631-2917849 GCF_000276665.1 Chinchilla lanigera
AGAGAAAGAAACAGAGCACAAACATTTGGTCTGTTTCTCATTTTTGTCAGTGAGTGAGAATAGTGAAAGATGTATCCTTTGTTCTAATGTTTGGTGTACTGCACTGTTTCTAATACAGAACTCTTCATCTCTTGGAATGGTGTGGGTGACAGGAGTGTCTCTTTTCCTCATGAGAGGACTCTTGGCCTCCTGGGTGGGTGTTGGTCACCATAAAAACCATGCCAAGATGGGAAGCCAGAGACTCTCAACCCCCTCTCAGGTTTTCTGGGAAGAGGGGGCAGGAGATTAACTGTATATTGTGCCTATGTGATGAAGCTTCCATCAATGTCACCCAACTATGGGGTCTCTAATTTGCAGGTCACCAAACATGTAGAGATGCTGGAAGGATTCTGTATCCAGGGAAGACAGGGAAAGTCTATATCCTTTCCCTTTTGCTTTGCCTGAGATGACTCCAAAATTGTATTCTTTTATAGTAAATGGATAATAGAAAGTAAAATGCTTTCCTGAGTTTTGTGAGCTGTTACAACAGATAAGCTAACCTGAAAATGGGGTGGGGTTTTCTGAATTGCAGTTAGGTTAGGCTAATATGATTATCCTATGATTTATGATTAGCATCTGTAGTGAGCTTCAATTTTGTGAGACAGAATGTATAACCTGTAGGATCTGTGCTAACTTTGGTTACTATCAAAATTAAACTGAATTTTAGGAAACTTATTGGTGTCACTCAGAAAGCTACTGTGCAGGGATAAAGCCCACCACATGGTGGACATCAGAATGGAGTACTAAGGGTGGGATGCCCAATATAAGAAAAAGTCATTTACTTATTCCTCATACATAATTGTCTGCTGTTTAAAAATTCTGTTACAAGCCGGGCATGCTGGCACATGCCTGTAACCCCAGCACTTAGGAGGCTGAGGCAGGGAGATCGTTGCCAAGTTCGAGAGCAGCCTAGGCTTCAAAGTGAGCTCAAGGTTAGCCTGAACTGCAGAGCGAGATCTTGTCTCAAAAAGACAAAAAAAAATCTGTTATAAACGACTTTCATTTTTGACCACAATTGCATAATTCAGAACCACTGACAGCAATGATTCTAAGTAAGCCATATAAATAGACAAGAGTTTCAATTAGTTGCAAACATGGATGGATGGATGGATGGATGGATGGATGGATGGATGGATGGATGGATGGACGGGTAGATGGATGGATGGATAGATGGATGTGTGTAGGCATATATTTCTCTGCATATATTGAAGTGGAATGAGAGAATTATATTACTCAAAAGAGTAAAAATTATTATGTTATTTTTAGGCGACAAAATCAATTTTCTAAATATTTATAGCTAAGTAAGTTAACTGACAAATACAATATTTAATGAGAATAAAATATGTGGCATACAAGAGATTTTGACAATGAAGTTTTAGGAGCTGTGATGATTTGTTACAGCAGTAGGAAGGGAGATGTGATGAGAAGCAATATGAAACAAATGCAGAATGTGTGACAGGCAGGGGAACATGTTGATAAAGTTACAAGTTGCATTAAGACTAGAAAGTGCATTAGAATATTCACATTTGAAAACACTACTTTAAGAATAGTCTTAATATATATATCATATGTGTATATATGTGTGTATGGGCTTATGTGTATAAATGTGTGTAATATTCTTGCAGTATTAATTTTTTCTAGGGGAAGCATATCCAGAGAGTCTATTATAATAGAATGATGTGGATATATAATGATCATAGAATGTTAGAAGTCTGCAGAAAATTATAAATATTCTCATTTTAACCTCATTTTATTTATTAATGCAACATGCTTAGAGACAGGCAACAACTTCCTCCAGTTCTTATGCTTTGTAACAGTTAGGTCTAATATTCAAAAATGAATGCACACTGCCTTGCAAAATAAAGTCTTCCTAACACAGATCACATCTACAGGAAGAAGTGACAGAATGTCTTTCTATGTCTGACTTACAAAAACGAGAAAAAAAAATCTCTCTTGAATATCTTAATATTCTGATTCCAAGCAATTTGATTAATTTTAAAATCAGAAGTACACTAATCATGTTTGAATCCATAAGTACCTCTTAATAATTTAAAATTCAGAATTTCATTAATGCTCATTTAATTATGTAGAAATGAAATGGCCCTAATCCTGACTGTATCAAGACAAAATGAATTACATGACATGAAATCTTTTTTATTATTTTAAAGAGAAAAAAACTTAGAAGAGAATAACAATGAAGACAAAATCAAAAACAACACAAAAATAATAAAAACAATACTTGACCTCAAAACAAAATGATAGGAATTACAATGGTTGTTATATTGCATACTGTTATCTTTGGTGAAGTTGCTCAGTCCACCAGACATAAGAATGTGAGATTGATCAAACAATCAAAGTCATTAACAAGTAAATATACTGATGAAATCTTTCAGATTAGAGTAACATCTTCTTCAAATCGAGGACACTATATTGGGCTACATTGTAATACAACGCACATTCACATGTGATTTGACACTACTGTAGTTTGGATGTTGGATGTTTTGATTTGTTCATTTTTCCCAGTGTAACCCCCAGCTAATCTCCTTTACAGTCTGTGATGCAGCTTTGCTTTTCATATTCGGTGTAAGTGGTCACTGCTCTCAAACCTCTTGCTCTTTTTTTCTTTGATTTTCTTTTCTTTTCTTTTCTTTTTCTTTTCTTTACCCTCATGTTTGACTTCAGGAATTCACAATTACTTTCTCTCCTGCCTAGAATTCCTCCCCCAGCCCCTGCTAAGCTGCTTCCTTCATTATTTAGCCCTCATCCCAACCCTTACTTGGTCAGAAAAGCCATCCTTTTCCCCTCTGAAATCAGCCTCTGTGCTGCCCAAAGTAAGTACTTTTAATTACCTTACACTTTTTAACCTGCTTCATCAGGTCTTCCCTCCAAACCTAGGCTAAACTTGAGCTCTCTCTCTTTACTGGATTTAATTCCCCCTCCATTCTATTATATATTCAGTCCCCTTACTGGGACACTGAGATTGCTTTCTGCTGGACATTGTACCGCCATTAATGACACCCAGAGCTTTGCATAAGTGAGCCCTTGCACTGATTGGTGTTCACCCTACACTTCACTAAGGTTTTCATGGGAGTTTCGACAAAGTCTCACCTCAAAAATTCTTTACATACTCAGTCAATATCTAAACAAATTTAAATGAAACAATTCGGTGCCTGAAAGTTTATTTAAAAGCCATATCCTTTCACCATCCCTTTAGAAGGTCGCAGGACTTCCCTTCTACTGAGGAAGCAAACAAGAAATCCAACATTTGGCCTTGTTCAACCTAGATCCTTCTTATTTGCCAAGCCTACCTCATTCATTTTAACTCCCTTATGACACTGTGTTCCATAAATTTAGAAAATCTGTATAATACCAACACTGGGAATGCATTTTGAACGGGCTGGGGAAATATTTTTAGAATCATTTTAAAAGCCACAAAATAAAGCAGTGTGGCTTCATGTGGAGTGGTAAATTACTTGTATTATGTGCAAGGGAAGAAATTGATGTGAATTTGATGGAATGCTTTTTAGCTATTTGTGAATAAGAGGTGCTTTTAATATATTAAATATGGTTTGTCTTCCAACCCAACCCTATGCCTAATTATACTGTGTAAGGAGTAAAGTAAGTATTGAACTAAGATACATGAAATCACAGGCGTCATAACCCCATTGAAATTTTCCACAAGGAGACCACATTTTTTTTCCTGATATTGTAGAGAACTTCATAATTACACATTTCGTGCCGTGGAGAGACCCAGTGTGTAATTTCACAGTTCAAATACAATAGTGGTGGTTACTGTTCAAATTCATGTAGCTACATGGGATTTCAATGTATTTAACAGTAATTACATAGAGACGTGATGTCACCTCTTACTTCTTTTATTGTGAACACTAAATGTGCAGGTATAATCTAACCCAGTCTTGGGTGAGGGTGGTAAATATCTCTGTAGGCTGAACTGCATGACAATTCAGTTAGTATAATGCTTTTGATATTTTAAAACATACATTATAAACATTATACAAATAAATGAATGAAATTTTTTGTGGGGTATATCTCAGGAAAATAATGTAATTGTATTACTTGTATATTTAGAAGTTCTCAGGTAATATCATCACTGAACACCAGATGGCGGTGCGTTGAACAGCGTTGTGTTTTCAATTATTCGTGAAAGAAAGTGCATGTAAGAAATTATATTTGTCTCACTTTCAAATGCAAATACTTAACTCATAAGGTTATATCAGACCCTCAAGTTAAATTAAAGCTAGGCGTCTGGCCCAGGATGCAAAGCTCGGTGGGTTTCCGGTACACCGATGAGGTTCTTTGGGAGCGTGGCTTGATTAAATCAGTGTAACGCAAAGGTGCCAGTCAAACGTTGAGTCCTGACTATGCTATTTACTGTCTGACACCGAGAAAGTCATGTAGCCACTTTCACATTTAGTTCCCTCATGTATGCAGAAAAAGATTTAAAAACAAAACTACCTTGAAGTTTTATTTTGAGTTGATTAAATAAAAACGCTGTAAAATAGCACAAAGTGTGCGACCTAGCAGACGTACTAAAAATACTGATAGGCCTGGTGAACATGAGGGAGGATTCATCACCTCATCATTTTCATAACCTTAAAGAATTTATGCATAATTTCATTTTGTTCTGATTTAACATTTTGCCTTTTTGGAGTTTATGCTCTTGGGCCGGAGATATAGCTCAGTGGCGCAGTGCCTGCCTGCCAAGCTCAAGGTCGTGAGTTCGATTCCTGATACTAAAAAAAAAAAAAAAAAAACAACCAAAAAACTAAAGGAGTTTATGCTCCAAGACTCATACTTCGAGTTAGATCTGCAGACAAATTAGACAGTGAAAATACTCCAAGTAAGTAATCACAAGGCTATTGAGTCAGTGACGCTGGGGAGCCTTACGGTGTTCTGGTCTGCCAGGCAAAATAATGGTCTGCCAAGCAAACACCTGTGCCTTGAAGTTTTTATTAGATACTCCCTGTTGGCACTGCCAGAACCTCATATAGAGAAGCCCGTGCTTGCCTGACCGAGCAGTGGCAGAAAAATCAGACAGCGCTCACAGCGGAGAGGAGACACGGAGCCCGTTCCAAGCTTCCAGTCGAACCGCGGGGCTCAGGCTTAGGGAACCCCGACTGAGGCCTTATGTACTGCAGTGCTGCCCCAACCAGACAGGTACAATAGAATCCACAGACATTATCTAATCTCCGATAAAGCTGTAATCAAACAGAATGATTAATGTTGTAAGCCATTAAATTTTGGGTGGTTTTTAATTTATGAAGAAATAACTGAAACAGCGTGTAATGTCAATTAGCTTTGGTTTGGGCCTTCTAAACTCTCTTTTCCTCATCCATGAACAGGAGAGGATAATGGTACCCACGTCACAGGGTAAGTGTTATTAAGTAGGAGTTAACTCATGTTACTAACCATAGTGAATAATGATTAAGATAGTGATAGAAGGAGACAATGATCTCAGTATGCGGTAGTGATTATCAAAGGAAAACACTGTCATAACTTGATAGATTTGACTAAAAGTTTTTATTCGAGTAAAATGAAAGATTGGCTATTAGAAGATTAGTGAAATAATTGGAGTTAATCTGCACAGCTGGGAATTAGAAATTTCAGAAAATTATAGTGGTTCAAAGGTATCACTATAACTCCAGCAGCTATTTAGTACACCTAATGGTGTTTTCAAACTAAAGCTTACATACTGATGGGAAGGATTTTGACTCTAGGAATTTCATGACTTATTGACACTTATTTCCCTGGCTGTTTTAGAGGATAACAAACCAGGAGAGTTCTGGTGTCACAGGAACCTACCATTTCCTCCTCGCTTTTTGTGAAGGGTTTTCCTGATATTACTTCCCAATTTGATATTTCTCGTCTCACTTTTATTACTCCCCCATTTCTAGTTTCTTCTACCCATCATTCCATTACCCATGAATTATAAGAAATGTAGTGTGCTTCTCTTTGAGAATTCAGTTTTGGAGATAAAAAGTAGATGTATTATAGAAAATCATGTTTTATTTTCTTTTTTACAAATGTGTGTTCATGTTGTTCTATTGAATGATAATTCTTTGTGATCATTACCATAATGCTATTATTTTAAGAATTTTATACATTGAATACACATGTCATGAAATGCACACATTACTACTAGACACATCTTATGGATTAAAAGTACTAAAAGTTGAACCTCAATGAAATTCTTTGCTCAAAATAGCAACATTATAAAGAGTTAAAGTGTGGCAAATCATTATCTATCACTGAAGAAAATTTTCTTTTATGGGTAATAGGAGGAACTGTAGCCATTAACAGGATTATTAGAAATAATGCATGCAAATAACCTACGATAATACCAGGAATAGAATTACTAGATGTCCATGAGTATTACTGTGGCTACCTGAGATGCTGTTATCATCAAATACCGTGAAGAGACCTCACATGGGTCCTTAAGTTAACTTAGTGCTCTAAAATCAGTATCTTTGCCACCTAACAGTATGTGAGAAAAAGAATACTCACATAGTTATTTGCTGAATCAGATTTCAAATTACTGAGGTAGTTATCTCTTCTGCTGCCAACACTGGGTTTTAGAGTTCCCTAAATCTCTTGTGCCTTGACACTGTGTTTCTAGATCATTCCTGAGTCACTTTTTATTCCTATAGTAAATTAAACTGAAAGACTGGGGCTGGAGATTTAGCTCAGCTGCAAAAGCGCCTGCCTGGCAAGCGCAAGGTCATGAGTTCGGTTCCCGGTACCGGAAAAAAAAAACCAAAATAAATAAATAAATAAATAAACTGAAAGACTAACAGTGCTACTCAGCACATGCATGAGGAAGCTGCAACTTGATCAAGGTCTGCAGTCAAAGACTAATGAAGCCAAGCAGGGTTCAGGGTCCTCTACGCAGAGTATTATTAGATCAATGACAAGCTGCTGCTTGGTTTTTAGGGGAAGATGGACATCAGGCTGGCACTGAGGTGCATACACTGTGTTGCACTTGCCCAGCTCTCCACATTGGGCATCTCAGGAGAAACTAAGCATGAAAAATGGTGTTTCATTACTCTGAAGTTGAATCTGCATTCCCAAAGCCAAGCAAGGGTTTTTTAAAAAATGTATTTGTTTCTCTTGTTTATTTCTTGGGTAATTTAGGTAAGAGAAGGAGATAGGAAAAAATCCATGTACAAACATCTTCATATTTTTCACATACTTCCACTATATAGTAGAAAAATAAACACTTTCAGTGCCAGAGTTTAATATAATCTTGCAAGATTATGTCATTAGGTATTACCATTGCCACAAAATAAATATTTCAGGTTACCATATAAGATTTTCTGGAAGGAGCCTTCCACCAGAGCTACTTCTCCAAAAGGCTTTCCCTGATAATTTATATGCTGATGTGCTAGGCAGGTTTGATCTTTTACTATATTTAATGCCACTATTAAATATGTTGATAGTTGAAACCAATAGAAAACCACTGAAAACTGGTTATATTTCCACTTAAAGGACATCATACTTTAAGCATCTCTTTCATGGATATAAAATAATGAATAGAATGGCAACATCTTTTTTTTTTTGTTTCCAAGCTACGTTAGATTACATTAATCAGAAAGTCTTTAATATTTAGTATATGAAAAGGCTTTTGATATTTAGATGTAGTCTTTTCAGTCAAAGCTAAGTATATTTTCATTTTCTAACTGTCATTTAAATACTACTTCAACTCCACTAGGTATCTACTTTTTGAAAAATGTTATTTTAGTTCCTTAAAATCTCAAGGAGAAAACAACATGAGAAGAAGCTATATTTTTGTACAAATGGTTAACCAAACATCTGCGATATAAGGTAGAAGCAAGGAAACAGCAGAGATATACAAATTGAACTATGAAGTTTTCCATTTTCCCCTCCCTAAATAGCAGTTACAGGATGAGTTAAATTTTGTGTTGACATCCCTATATCTCCTAGAAGAGACAGTTCCCTTAGTTCATGAATCATATCTGCTTTTCTCATCCGTGCTCTCAGAGGTAAACACTGTGCTTGGTATGTAGCACGTTGTGTCAGTTAAACTCAGTTATCAACCTCATTGGCCTGAGAGCTGTCCACAGGGTAGGGAAATCATAATCTGGGTGTGTCTGTGAGGATCAGGGAAGAGTAACCTCAAAGCCCATCTCTGGTTTCTGGCCCCTTCCCCTCCAGCCCAGCTCTCCTGCTTTGCTTTCCTGCCAGGAAGAAGGTATTGGCTTTTCTTTAGCACCCCTTTGCTATCATATTTTTGCCTTGGAGCCAGTTAACCATGGACAGGACCATCTGAATATGTAAGACAAAATAAACCTTTAAGTTGTGGGTGTCAGGAATTTTGTACCATCACCAGGAATACTGACTGATACAGATGAGATCACTAAGTATTTTTTAATATCAGATGTATGTTATGGAAATGTCTATGGATTTTCTCATTCTTGAATTTAGAAATAAGAAGAACATCATAATGGTAAACAAATACTAAATAGAAAGGAAAAATAATCCCAGGTGTCTCAGTTACTTTTCTCAATGCTGAGAAAAATATTCAAAACCCACAAGTTAAAGGAGGAAAGATTTATTTTGACTGATAGTTTCAGTTCACAGTTGACTGGCTCCAAGGCAGGGCAGCATGGCAGAGGGTCACTGCAGAGGAGGAACAGTTAATGGAAGGCAAAAGCCAGTGAAGCAGAAAGCAGCATCAGGAAGTCTGCTTTCCCTCTCTGTTCAGGCTTTAAGCCTACTGACAAGCACCCCCAAAACCCAGGATGGGGCTTCCATTATCAACACACAGGACTATGCTAAATCCAATCAGTAGACTAATATAGTACCACAGACCCATAATCCTACTATCACACACTAGATCCAAGCAATTCTGAAAAGCCCCATGTATGAGCACATGAGGCTTTGAGGGGACATCTAGACATGAGTCATAACACCAGGTTTCATGTTCTGCACCAAGTACCAATATTGCTATTACCCTTGTTCTTTGTTAAACATGGGCAGAAACACTCTTTATGAGGCTCAGTTTCTGTATCAATAAGTTGGAAGCCAAACCTAACTCTGACATCTTCATGATTAGTGGGGAAGATCATATGAAAGATAAAGATTTATGTCTTCTACCAGCTTTGCAATACTGTCTTTCCTCTTTCTTTGCTCAGGCATTCATCCAGTCAGGAAGAGGTCAGACATTTTAAAATAGGGAATGCAAGTGCAAGTGCACTACCACTGAGCTACATGGAACACAAATCAGAAAAGATTCAATTTGTAACCTGTACTTGAAATTATACTTAAAACAATAATGAAAGTATTACACTGGGGAAATTGTCATTTTTCTCCCCAGATTTCAAAAGTGCACTTGAAATATCAAAGACCAAGTATGAATTGCTCAGATTTGCCTTAGGCAGAAATTTGGTGCAGAGAAAAAACAATTGAGTAGAAAGAAAAATATTCTATCTGGCTGACCAGTTTATGGAGAGGAAGATAGGGAGGGGAAAGGAGGATTTCCAGAGTGTTAGACATTTCTCTACTTACTTTTATACTGTCTGGCAAAGAGAAGGTGGAAATACCAGATAAATGATGACAACAACAATCACATAAGGATTTTGGCTACTGCCACTAGACTAGGATTCTGAGAATCTTGATCTTTTGTCTGGGACTTCTAGCACCAATCGGGATGCAGCCATCTAAATTTTGCAACTCACAGCTTTCTTCATTTCCTGAGAAGTTAAAAACTGTGCTGAAAGCAAAAGGGAATCCCATAGACACTTCCCTATTAGGAAGAGAATACTCTACCCCAGAGGTTTAGGATGGAGGGAAGAAAGAAACCTGTTCAATGATCTACAGCCAGCATGGCCAAGGTGAGACCTTCATATTAAGTATTGCTCTCTGATGAGACAACATAAAAAGCCAATTGGATGTATACCCCAGATTTCATCATGGAGACCATCAAAGCTCCTGGTGACTACAAACACATGTACACACACACACACACACACACACACACACACACTAAAACAATATTGAAAGTGTCTGAAATCCTTATCTCCCTCAGTCAAAAAATTAATGATGAAATTTCATAAAAGATATCTTTCATTGAGAACCTAGATATCACCTTGGGAAAGGTATCAATGGCCCAGAGAAAGAGTGATATTTTTTAGACATATGATAATGTTATCCCCAAGACTGTTTAAATACCAAGTTTAACAAATGGTAATGTTTACTAACTAGAACTAAATGAAATATGAATTTACTAATAAATCAATAAGTTCCATTTTAAGAAAGAAGAGATTAATTACAGACAGGATAAAGGATCTATTTTTATTTTTTTCCAATAAGAGTAAGACTCTCCTTCACTAGCAGGCTATGGATATTTTTTCAGCTTATTTCATAAATCCTGTAAACAAGACTGCTAAAGTTAGATACTCTGTATCTGAGCACATTATTTTCATGAAGATTTTAAGTTTTTCAATTGTTCCCACCCCTCTGCTATTTAATACAAGCAGTATCTATGGTAAAATTTATTACCATAGCTTAGTAAAAAAGTTTATTACCATAGCTTAGTAAAAAAAGTTCAATAAAAATTATTAATTTAGGGCTTCTAATTTGAGATCTAACACAAAAATTAGTCATTTTTCCCACTCTCTCAATAAGGAAAACCTGGACAACCTAAAAATCAATGACTTTTCTTGAACTTATGTGTGAAGTGAAATTACAGAGCAAAAGCCTTCTCAAACATCAGAGAAAAGCACATATGAAATGGTAGAGGTATTGTTATCTGTTCACTTGGACCATAAACAATTAGGAACAGTTATGTGATAATTTTGACAAAGTACTGAAGGCTGAGAACACATTAGCAGGAGAATAAGAAGCTCCTGAAACCCATAGTAATTAGGAAACACTCACATTTTCACAGGCTTTCATTAGGGGAAACCCACTACACTCCCACTCTGAGGAAGTGACAAAGATCCCCTGTAGCCCTGGAATGATGAGCAGATGAATGCTATCAAGAAACCTAGTCAGAATCATCTCTTATTGCAGATGTCATGTCCAGATAAATTAATTTTCCAAAGCATAAAAGAAACTTGATTCCACGTAGAGAAAAGGGATTACCATGGGTTTAGTTTCCTGTCTCACACAAGGGAGGAGTGCACAGGTAAAGAGAGGAAATGGATTGAAGAAAATAGATTAATGACAGTGCAACTACTGAAAGAATTGCCCAAAGAGAGAAAAAAGGAAAACAAAAACAGCCTTGGAGATAAATACTTTTGATGGTTGTACCCCTAAGTTATCAGCTCACTGAAGGACTAAGATCTAATTAGAAGACTGTTGAATTATAAATTTCTTATGCAGTCTTTTATGATATCATTAAGCTTCATATAATAATGATGGATTACATCTGAAGGAATGTGAGTCACATATCCTTACTAAGTGTCAGTGCAAAAAGAAACACAAAGCCAAGTATATTTCATTATGTACAGATAGCAAACATGTATTTGTAAGAAATTTAAAAAGAAACCCAAAGTAAAGAGACAGAAGCACAGATAGTAGATAAGTTTGAATCCCCTATGGGTGTAAAAATATCAAGCACATCTCAGCTCTAGCTAGGTAAATATTAATCTTCATATTAAAAGGAGATTCCTCCAGTGCGATTAACCAATATAACATGTCTAGAATTTAAAAAAATAAAAGCATTGCAAGCTATGCCATAGGGCAGGCATAGATATGACACAAATCTAAATATCACATAGGAGGTTTTAAATAACTGTGATTAATACTTTAAAGATTATAATGGGGGAAAAATAAAATACATAAGACCAGATAGAGATAGCTACTAGAGAAATAAAAATGACAAAAGAAGATCAAAGAAAATGTTATAAAATATAAACATATTGACAGAAAAAGTGCATTCAATAAAATGATCAATAGGTTCAACATATGTAAAGTCATAATCAAAGTGACCTTCAAGTTGTATTAATGGAAATTTAAAAAAGAAAAAAAGGGAGAATAAGGGAGGAAAAAACAAACACAAAAAATAGTTCAAAATATCCATGAACTGTGAGTTAAAAGATTTAACACATGCAACTGGAGTACCAGGAAGAGAAGAAAATCTGAGGCAAAATCAATATTTGAAGTAATAATTGCTGAATTCTTCCCAAAGTTAGTGACAAACACAATTCACAGATTCAAGAAATTCAAGTAATTCCAAACAAGATTAGCATGTACTCTTTCTCCCTTACCTTAAAAAAGACTCTACTAAATCATATTCAAGTTGAAGAAAACAAAGACAAAAATATCTTTAGATTAGCAAACAGAAAATAAAATACTTTACTTATAGAGAACCAAGATGTGTTGTCTCTAAAACCATGCACAAGAGAAGGTAATAAGGTAAATAATTTAATGTGTAAAAGAATATAAAACTCACCAAATTAAAATTTCATATCATGGCTGGGGATTTAGCTCAGCGGCACAGCACCTGCCTGGCAAGCACAAGGTCGTGAGTTTGATTCCCGGTACCAGAAAAAAAAAAAAAAAAGATAACTCATATCAATGAAATGATCCTTCAATAGTGAGGATGAAATAAAAAGAAAAGCTCAGACAAATTTAAATTTAATGAATTTATTGCCAGTAGATCTCAGAGTTCTGAGAGTCTGGAGGTCAGAGATAATAGAACCACTGTGGAGGGGTTCTAGTGCAATCTCTCTTTGTGGCTGTGTTCATGGCTCCCTTCCTGATGTGTACCTACACGGCCTTCTGTTGGTGCACATATGTGGAAAGACAAGGGAAGAGAAGAGACTCTCCAGTATCTCTTCTTATAAGGGACGTTTGTTCATGAGGACCCCACTCCCATGACATTACCCAATCCTAATTATCCCCCAACCATGCCCAGTCTTCCAATACTGGAGCTGCAGGCTGCACTACACACATTTTGGGTGGATAAAATCATTCAGTGCCTACTAGCTTGTTTGAAGCAGTAACAGCAGAAATGTATTTTATGATTATAGCATCCAAAAAATTGGAATGGTTGATAAGAATATTAAAGGGAAAAGAAATTGCCTGCACTGCAGGTGAAAGCATACAGCATTATGAAGGTTTATAGTTTTTAATATTTAGATTTTTTAGTACATGTTTGCAAATTGTAATTACAGCATTCATCATGGGGACTTGGTATGTGTCCGTAACACATCTTAATTCCTTTTACTTCTCTTTCCTCCTCCCTGCCCCTCATTCCATTTTAGATTATTTTCAAAAGTGTCTTGTAGGAAGCCATTCACCAAGAAAGTTTTAAAAATAAGTTTAAAGGGGTTAGGGATTTAGCTCAGCAGCACAGTGCCTGCCTGGGAAGTGCAAGGTGATGAGTTCGATTCCTGGTAACAGAAGAAAACCAAAAAATACCCAAACAAACAAGAAAATAAATATAAGTTTTAAAAATAAGCCAGAAATGAAGCAAAAGGAATTATGAAATGATCAATTAAAGTTAGAAGAGCTGAAAAAAGATGGAAGTTGAAAAAAAGTATTAGAAAAGGCTGTAAAAATGATACATTTTAATCTACAGGTAGTAGCAGTTGAAGTATATAACTCACCAGTTAAAATATGTAATATGGAATAAAAATTCATCGGCCAAAATATAGGCTGTCTACAAAAACCTTACTTTTAATATAAAACCCGCAGAGGTTAAAGGTAGAACTGTAAAGAAACACACACTATGCTTATGTTAATGACAAGAAATCTTGAGCATCTACTTCAAACAAAGTGGAATCCAGAATAAAGAAGACCAGCAGGTACAGATAATGTGTAACATAATGACAAATGGGTCCGTTTTCCAAGAAGTCATAAATGTGTATGCACCTTTACCAGTTTCCTGCATCATCTACATGACTTATCACAAAAAGGATGAAAATAGCGAGCAGACATGTATTCTCTGATAACTGCAGGGTCATATTCCCTCTGCAGGTTTGCAAGAAATTTGTCATCTCTTGCCTGTTCCAGCTTCTCTGCCTTTTCCATATTCCTATGGCTCTAGGTGAGCCTCAGCTTGTGGTTGCAAAGCTCTCATGCCCACCTCTATCTATCTGCCTCTGCCTGGCCTTCTGTTCTCTATACAGCCCTTCTTGGGCGTCCTGTAGAGAAGCTTGCCATTAGACATAGGGCCCACCTGGACAATGCAGGAAGACCACATCTTGAGATTCTCAATTACATAAACTATTTTGCCATATAAGGTCACATTCAAGGTACCAGAATATGTACATAGTTTTGAGAGCCACTTTTCAACCTCTCTAGCAAATAATAATAGCTTATCAAAATATATGAGTAAATATTATGAGAATATAGACTAGAAATAGGTAAATAGCTACTTATATTTGGGAATTCCAAGCCCCCTGTGTCAATAACTCATAGTTAAGTAGGCAGAAAATCAGTATTGATATAAATGATCTGAACAGCATTATAAATCAACTGATCTAATTTATATTTCTAAAGTATTCCATCCAACAACAGCAGGATATACATTCTGTTCAAGAGCATAAAAAGCTCCTAACAAGATAGACCAATTCTGTACCATAAAACATGTCCACTTATAAAATCTCATTATAAAAAGCACTATATTAATACATTGAATATATTTTCCTTGCAAAAAATAAGATTAAAGGAGTAAAAGGCCAAACAGTAGACTGGGGAAAATAGTTCCAGATCACCTTATCTGATAAAGGACTTTGCTCAGAATATAAGAGGAACTTTCAAAATTCAAGAGGCATGCATATGGGAAATAAGTTTATGAACAGCAAATAATTTGTCACTAGGAGATGCAAATTAAAACAACTGAATAACAATTTCTGCATTATAAAATGCTAAAATTAAATAAATAACAAAATTGCTACAGAAACAGTTGTTGAAAAAGGTATGAGCTTCAAGAATTCTCATTTATTTCTGATAAGGATGTAAAATGCCATGCTCAGTTAGAAGGCAGCTTATTACAGAACTGAGCACATTGTTACTATATGTATTATATAGTATCTTGTTCCTGTGTAGCTGTCCACTGAGTTTTAGAACTTATATTTAAATAAAAACCTGATTATTGAGGTTTATTAAAATTCATTTATAATTACCAAAAACTGGAAACAGCTTGCCCAACAATAACCAAAGGGGTAGGTAGACTTAGAGATATCTATTCAAAGGAATACTATTCAGTCATTTAAAAATGAACTATCTATGAAAAAATATGAATGAATATTAAATGTATATGAGTAAGAGAAAGCTATCAGACTGAAATGGCTATATTCTATGTGTTTCTATTTATATAGCATTACAGCTAGTGGAAAACTATAGGGAAAATCAGATCATGGTTGCCAGAGGCCTGGTTTCAGGAAATGTTGAATAAATCTTGCACAGAAAAATTTTAGAGCAGTGAAGTGTGGGATGGAGATGTGGCTTAGTAGTAGAAAACTTGTCTAGCAGGCATGAGGCCTTGGGTTCTATCCCATCTATCCCGGGCACCAAAAATGACAGAGGGTGATAGCAAGAGTAGAAAGTGAAAATGCAAGGTAGAGCAATCTGTACTTTACTGAAATGGTGAATACATAACAGTATGTGTTTTTAGAACCCACAGTACATTACCATGAGTGAACCACAATCCGAATTTTATAAATACATAAAAAAGTCAGGGGGCCTGAGCATGGAATACAAAGTCAGACAAAAGAATCAAACTGTATTAAACATGCAAGGCAACCTCACTAAAGCAGATTGTAGTAATCATTTCACAGTGTACACATATATCAAATCATAACACTGTACACTATAAATGAATACAAATTTCTGTTGTCAATTTATCACAATACAGTTGTAACTATGTAAGAGATAACAGTCAAATCTCCTATTCAGAAGAATTCCATATTATTTAATAGGAACTCTTTTCTTAAGGAGATGGAACGTTAGTCCTGTTCAAGAACACCACTTCCTGCAATGGGTGTCCTAGGAATAAGCTCTGTCAGAGTACACTCCTTCTAAAATTTGCAATAAGGGAAGGAAGAAAATGGTCCTCAGCTAGGTAATTAGCATCCACACTGCTAAGTTACACTGATAATACATTTGCTTCTTTTGAAACATTGTCTCACTATGCAGTCCAGGTTGGCTTTGAACTTTCTGTGTAATCCAGGGTGCCCTCAAATTCAAGATCCTCCTGCTACAGTCTCCTGAATCCTGGGATTACAGATATGTGCCACTGTACCTGGAAATACTCTTCAGGTGTGATGTGATAAGGATGACATTTTATTTCTGTGCCCTTCACCCCCAAAATCCATTACCCAATTTAACCTTAAGAAAAACATCAGAAGCAAACACAAAGTAAAGGACTTCCTGCAAAACACCTGATCTGTGTTCCTTAAAAGGACAATGTAAGAAAGATTCTAGTCTAGTGCAGTCTAAAGTAATATGATGACTGAGTGTTATATTACGTCTTAATAGGATGCTGAAAAAGAAAAGTATGTCAGATAAAAATAAATGAAATCAGAGGCTGGGGATTTAGCTCAGTGGTAGAACCCTTGTCTAGCAAACTGGGAGTCCTGGGTTCAGTTCTCAGCACAAAAAATCTAAAACAAAAATCTAAAACTCATTTAAAAAGCAAACCTCCCCCAAGAAAGAAAAAAGACCAAAACTTCATGAAATTAGAACACTTGGATAGATTTTTACTGAATACTTGGTGTCAGTATCCGATCATAAGTTTTGACAACGTGCCACAGTAATGTCGGTGTCGGCAATTCTGTAAACTTTGTTGACAGGGTCTCCTTTACTATTTTTGCAACTTTTCTGTAAATCTAAAACTATTTTCATATAACATATAATTAATTTAAAATCTCTTTCTTTCGTGTTATTAACAAACATTAATTGTGATTTTAAAAGCTGGGAACTACTTGCAGTGTGTCATGACTGTAATCCCAGTTACCTAAAAGGTTAAGGCA
Organism: Chinchilla lanigera; assembly: GCF_000276665.1. Lineage (NCBI taxonomy): Eukaryota > Metazoa > Chordata > Mammalia > Rodentia > Chinchillidae > Chinchilla > Chinchilla lanigera. Next base: position 2,907,635 of record NW_004955414.1, read on the forward strand.
AGAAAATCAGTAGTCTGGGATGAGATTGGGCATGTGGTGAGATTCCCGCTCAAACACAGAGAGTGAGAGAGGGAAATGACTAGCACTGTATTCTACTTATTGATAAATAATAACAAATTTGAATTCCACTGTCTAATAAGCATACAACCTATAGTCTTTTATGTTTTTATTTATTTATATTTTTTATTTAAAAAAAAATAAAAAACAGTAACAATGATACAGAATTTCCAAACAAAATGACAAGAAAATAACAATATTGTTACATTGCATATTGTTATCTTTAAAGTAGTTGTTCAGATTATTAGATATAGGCATGCAAAACTGATCAAACATGCATTAACTGTTTTACTCAATAAACCAGTAGAAATTAGTAGTGCAATTATTATAGCTATCTTGTGTGTGTATATATATGTTCCTTTCTTTCTTTCTTTCTTTTCTCCTCTCTCCCATCCCAGTGGTTCTTTGTTTTTGAGCAATTTCTTTCCCTTTCACAGTATCTATTGTACCTTTTGGATTTTACTTACTCTTTCAATTTCTTACACTAGGGAACAATACAATGTTTATACATGCAGGTCTGGTTTATTTCACTTATGAGTATGACCTCTAGTTGCATCCATTTACTCATAAAAACCTCGAGTTTATCTTTCTTTATAGCTGAGTAATACCCCATTGTATAAAAATACTACATCCTTTTTATCCATTCCTCCGTTGATGGGCATTTGGGCTGTCTTCAAGATTTGACTATTACAAACTGTGCTGCTATAAACATGGGTGCACTATACCACGGAGGTATGATATTTTAAATTCTTCTAGAAAATACCCAGGAAATGAATAGCTGGGTCAAATGGGACCTCTAACCCAACTTTTTTGAGGAATCTCCATATCGATTTCCATAGTAGTTGTACAAGACTACACTCCCATCAACAGTGGAGAATGGTTCATTTTCCCCCACAGCCCCTCCAGCGTTTGTTACTGGTTCATTTCTTGATGATAGGTATTCTTTCTTGGGTGAGATGGAATCTCACTGTTGTGTTAATTTGCATTTCTTGAATGACCAATGATGTTAAACATTTTTTTCATATGTTTATTTGCCATTTGTATTTCTTCATCTGAGAAATGCATATTCATCTCAGATGCCCATATTTTGATTGGGTTTTTTTAATTTGGGTAGCCTGATTTTTAAAAATTATTGATATGTTCTGCATAGAAGTTTTTTATGTGTCTTAAATGTGCCCTACTTTACAATTTATGTTACCTACCTGCGTTCTTTAGGCATGTGCATTTATTTGGTGAAATACTTAACATCTTAGAACTAATTTACTGTCATTAAAATACAGTTATAAATATGCTTTAACTTGAAACCTTGCCATATCTTGACTTTTTAAATAAGACAAAGAAGTTGGTGCATAAAATAAAACCCTCTCTCATACACAGTTCCCCAGCTGTATACCACATCCATAACGCAAGGGAGCACTGCAGGTTTGACATAGAAGGCAGAAATTAATCAGACAGTAATGGTTAGTTTTGATGAAAAGGAGTGAATCTAATAATTAAATCATTTGTAAAATGGTATATTTCTAGTTAAAGAAATAAGCTTCAGTTTTGCTTGTTTATAATTATTTTATGAATCCATTTGAACCTGCCTATTTTTACTTAGTGTAAACCAAGTTAGTTAAAATAGAAGCCATATTCTTAATTCTAATATTTAGTAAAATTCCTGGTACCAAAAATTCATCATGAGAGTCAAAAAGAAGAATTGAACAATGCTCCCTGTAATTTAAGTCAGATCACCAGCATCATTCCCAATAGATAATATTGTTAATGTTATGATTCAATCAGAGATATGCACAGAGGATTTAGCATGTAGAAAGAATTGAAAAGTGTTTTCTGGCTTCATTCACTGTCAATGGCCAAGAAGTCTGAAAGGTGAATCCAACACTTTAAACTTGAAGGAAGAAAAGAACCTATGAAAGAGAAAAGTAGATGTAAGAGAAATGCAGTGTATGTAGGGAATGAAGAGAAACTAAGTTTGGATAGCAAGGTGTAGGAAAGACTCACAATGACATTGTAAAGTCTTGTGTGTCACAGAAAAGCACTAATAACTACTAACAAAACAAAAAGTTTTATGAAATATTATATTTCATTTTGGGGACAGAACTATCATGAATAATTTAGTGGTTTGACTACAGATTCTGTTCTCATCTAGGGAATTTACAATTTTCCTTACATGACGCTATGACACGGATGTTAGATTACACAACCGATACACTTTGTGGAATGCTTTCCTGTGTACGTGGGCCAGTGTAATAGCCTCCCTGTGAAAATATACACTTTCTGAAACCTTCCCAATTTGCTACTCTTCTGCCTTTTGTAGACTTTTATTAACTCATTATCAACTGTACACAAATGTAGTATTTACTGATGGGGATTCGAAAGATGTACATTTAATTTCTTCCCTTTGTCCATGCATTTTCCTTATAAAATGAATCTGAAAATTATTACCTGTAAAATATTTGCTTTGTGTAAAATTCTTTCAAACCATACCCTTATCTCTTTGACTTGTTCAAAAAACCTAATGTTTTATTTTTTATAATGTAATGCAAGCAATAAAGAAAAACAAAGGGAAAGGTGATAACTTGTCCTACAGGAGACTTTGCACTTAAGAATCAGGGCTCAAAGCCTATTAAAATTAGTTTCCAACAGTACCTTCCCTTCCTCAGGTCCTTCAGAGTGTTGAAAAAATTCATTTAGGATCCTGCTGAAGTGAATGATGGCCCAATTCTTTAGCATTCTTCTCTCAGACTCTTAGAATAAATAATTTATACATGTGATTGGAATAAATATTAAGAAAACCCTGTGATAATAAAAACACAGAAATTGACTTTAAATAGTAAATAAAACTGACGTATTGACATGAGAGAGAAGATATGCCAGGCTCAGAAGTACCTGATAGAAGAACGAAGGTGAAAATATAACTGACTATGTCAGGAGGAACAGAAACTAATTCAATGTGGTTGGAACGTAGCTCATTTGGAAAGATAAAAGCTAAGTCAGGGCAAGTGCACAGTTAGTTCAGAAGTCTGGAGGAGTGGTAAACTTAAGAAGATCAGTTCTTATAGGAAAAGACTAAGTGCTGCAACTTGTAAGGAGGGGAGTGTCAGAGTCTATCTAATAAACTAATTCAAACCAATAATTAGTGACCTGGATGCTAGATTAGGCTATACAAGTTAAGTACAAGTTTATGGAATGAATTCTGTGCCCTCAAGAATGTTGAAGCCCTGGTTTCTAGTGTGGTTTGGAAAGATGGCCTTTTAGGAGGCAAGGTTAAATGAGCTCACAATGATATAGTCATAGCTCTTTATGGCTTATGTCCTTCTAAGAAAAGGAGTAGCTTCTGCCACTCCCTCTCTGCCCAACCTCCCTGTTTCCACCTTGTACCTGGTCTATGAAGTCTTTTCTCCCACACTTACCATCTTTCCTTGTTTTGTCTCTAAAGCTCTTTATCACTAGCTGATATCCTACGTAGTTTATTAATTGATTTGTCTCTTGTTTTAAAATATTATATGTTCGGTGACATGTGAAATTTTGAGTTTTGTTTGGATTCTGTCTGTTTTGCTCTGAAAAGGAGGCATACAAATTGTGTGGGAAATATACTAAGAAATCAACCAAGGTTAGATGAGTGGATAAATTGACTATAGAGAAAAAGGGAGAAAGTGTATAGATAAAAATAAAAACAAAATAGCTAAAATTGCCATGTTGATAGTTAAATTAACCAGTTCTGGAAAATACTGAATATGCATGAGATCTATATCTATATTATATCTCTATATCTATATGTATAAAATTTATGACAAGTTGGTTTTGGGCATAATCTGGTATTTAGCTTTGATTTTCTGAGAGGCACTGACATTTCCTTGTGGTTTAGACAGTGGGAAAGATGTGCCTAGAATCTTGAGGAAAGGTCAGACCAACAAAAATATCCCCAGGAGAAGTCTTTCTTTCAGTATTTAAATCAAAGAGCACTTTTTGGAAAAAATATAATCCTTGCACTTAAAACTCATACTTATTAAAATATAGACATAATTATTAATGATAAATTGACCTTTCTGATTTCCATAAAAATCAGCACCACATATATATATATATGCACATATATAATTTACATGTATATACTCACAATTGCTTATATTTTTTTGAATTTTTAGAAATGATATTAATGATTCTTCTTAGTCAAGGCATCTGTGTCAGTGGCTTAGGTTCCTGTGATCAGTCTTAAAAGGTAGAAAATACCTTGCTTTTTTTTTGTTTTGTTTTGTTTTCCAGTATCAGGAATCGAACTCACGACCTTGGGCTTGCCAGGCAGGTGCTGTGCCACCAAGTGAAATCCCCAGCCCAAAAGGTAGAAAATACCCATCACCGTCTGTAACAAAAAAACGTCCATTCTCAGTACACATCTGGAGTCTACATGTCTGGGAGGAGAAAACCACCAATCGTATCTTGGTTTTGTTGCCATTTTCAAAGGCAATCAGAGTCATACAAAGGAAGAAGGGCGTTTCTTCACCTTCCCTCTGTCAGCACTAGGGATGGGATTCAAAGATTTCCTCTCCATTCGTGTAAATCAGTAACAACTCTGAAAAAGGAAAGTGAAACATCAGAAGCCACAATAATTTTAATTTCAAATTCATTAATTTTAACTTCAGATTAATTTCTGGCCGATATTATTAAAATAAATTCTAATGAGCCTCACTCTATGACCAGATATTAGAAAGCTAAATTCTTTCACAAAATCAGAAGTAATGAAATATTTTATACAGTAGTTATGATCATACCCTTACACTCTCTGACAATAAACTACTTAAAGTGTCAAATGGGTAGAAGTGGAGAGATAACACACTGGAACTGCTTGGAAATGTGTGCTTTAGATTGACAGGACCGAGTGTAAGAGAACCAAGATTCAGTGAGCCAACAGCTTTGTTCTGTGGATTCTTGTTTGAAGTGAGAATCCTCACAGCAGTGGAGAATCTTGAAGAATCAAGCAGATAACTTGTCACATTATCTTGAAGAATTAAATGGGAACTATGAGTGCACAAAGGGAGAGATGGCGGAGTTGTAAGTAATGGAATTTCCTAATTCGATATTATTCAAATGCAAACATGTGCATTATTAGGCCAAGTGAGTGATTTTTCAAAAAGCTAGGTAACTAACTACAAGTTTTTATCTTTCTTTTTTATTCTTAACTTTTTTGGGGAGTTGTTTTGTCTTTAAACAAAGAGTTCCTTGGCAGCTGCAACTGAGATTGCTGCAGATTAAAGAGGTTGAAATAGAAACATGAAATCTACTTATTTCAGAAAAAAAAAAGAATTGTAAAGCAACATGTTAGGCACAGTTATTTTAGGTAAGCTATAAATTTCTTATTAAAAAGAGAGTTTTATTGAGTCTGTGAGGATATGTTTGGGACGTCTCATTTTGAGGTGCAGTTTGTGAGTTGTGCCTACAAAGAAACTTTAGACTAAACATGTTATGAACTTCAGAGGAAGAAAGCAATGTACAGCTACAGCATTTTTTTGGGGGGAGGTGTTTCTGTACCGTTTGAGAATGTTTTCAACAATCTCAGCCAATAGGATGTACTAGACTCATTGCCTCAAACTAAAACATGGTAAGACAAATTCTGCTGGAAGCAGTGAATAATACTGGTTAACATCAGCTGTGAGGTAAGTCTGCCTCCTATACGTCGTCATTTCCTAACTATGACATAGGCTTGAATTACTGCATTTCTTGAAGTCTCACTGTCTTCATTATTGAGTAGGTAAAATAAGAATACTCACTTCACAGGACCCACAAGAGAGTTGTATAAGGTAATCAGGAAGTGCCTCTTGAAGGCTTATATATTTCATTATATTTTCTTCTGGCTCAAATTTTTTTTTCTCAGTTAAATCTGTAAGGAGAAGCATTTAGGAAGGGGGCCACATATTAGAAAATGTTCAATAAATCATTTCAATGTCTTTCAGATTCTTGCAGTGAGTAGTAGTAGAAATATAGCATTAAATAAAACCACCTCACTCCAGTCCTTGGCCCCGGCGGCCCAAGAGAGAGCACAAAGGGAGCAGTGGTCTTGCGGCAAAGTGCCTGGGAACACACCTCAGCAGACCTCACCAGAATACGGCATCTGTCCGCAGTTTTGATTCATTGGACGGTCATTTCAGCCTGCCAGCCTCAAATTTCATAATGTGAATTTACCCTTGTTTCCTCAGTTTCTTAAACACGCCTTTCCGTACCTCTGTATTTTAAAATAGCACTGCCAGCAGTTATTTGCAGGTCAGACTCCCAGGGGAAATAAGCATGTCTTTTGATATTGCTGAGTTCTTAAACTCTTAGTGATTTTCCCCTCTTTAAATTTATATGAAGATTTGGGATCGCTGTCTTCATTCTCGCTCTCTCTCTCTCCCCCTTCCGCCGCCATTCCTCCCTCTCTCGTTTTTAAAGTTTATTTACTTTGGCTTCAATTTGTATGAAAAAGGAAGCCCTGGAACCCTACTATTTCTGGTATTATTTGAGGTATTTCTCAACCCTAACATTCTCTTTTACTTGAACAAATAATTAAAGAAAAAAATACTCTTTTCAGTAGTTTTATTATTCTGAAGCAAGATAAACAATACACTGAATAAAAAATAAGAATACATGGTTCAAAACCATCTAGACTTCTTTCAACAAGTGCCAACTAACGTGTGTGTTATTTAGTTTTCATTACTGCCTGGCAAAGCTACTGTGCCAGTAAGAAGGCCTGTACTGAACTCGGGTAAGAAGAAATGGAAATAATTTGGGAAAAAATCCTAAAGTTTAGTGTGACTCTCAACCTTAGCCTGACTCTATTATAGTAAATTGGAGATATGCTGTAATAAGGTCCAAATCAATCTCTGAAATATGATTATTTATCTTAAATTTGAGAATGTAACCACAAGGTATTAAAAATATTAGAATTTTTGGAGTCTGTCATTATATCAGCTGTACATATTCTTCACTACCCATTCTTCCCTTCTATCTGGTGCTTCAATTCCTTAAGCTTTTAAAATTTAACATGTAAGTGGTGATTTGCATAGTCTTTTCCTTAAATCACCTTTTCTAATAAAAAAGTGAAATGACAGTTGATCATCTTTCCCCCATTTTCCATATGGAGAAAATTGGGGTGATCATTATTTGTCAAAAGTCAACCAATCATAAATAGCTGAGGAGCCGGATGTGCAGCTCAAGGCTATAGTGTTTGTCTACCTCACGCAAGACCCTGGATTCGATCCTTAGGCCTAAAACATTATTAGTTAATAATAATAATAAAAGCTGGGGATGGTTGCACACAGCTGTAATCCCAACACTCAGATACCAGCCAATTTGAGGCCAGCCTGTTCTACATAGTGAGTTCAAGGCCAGCCTAAACTTCAGGAGACATCTTGTCTCAAAAAACCAAATGGCAACAACACGAATAAATAGCAGTGGTCATTCCCAATTTCATGCAGAGTCCACCACAAATATCTGCATATTTCAGGAAAGAAAAAAATTGTATAAATATTTTAATACTAAATTTATTGAGCTATTATGAGAGTAATACAAGTTACCTTCAGCCTTGACAATTACAAGAGATGCTCAAAGTGCTGATCACCAGCTTCCAGACATTTAATTGTACAGTGAACCATGCCTTGGGTGACCTTGGTCCCTGAGGATTACTGCACATGCATTTTCAATCTCTTCCCCAAGGCAGGCAGTGCAGTGGGCTTTCTGCAATACAAGACATCCGCAAGGGTCCCCCATGTAGATAACACCAACTGTTGAAAGAACACCATTTTGTTTTTTCTGGAAGTGTGTATATGTTGTTTGAAGGACTCTATTATTTCCATATTGAGTCCTAGCTGCAGCAGTTAGCAAAAGCATCTAGTTGTGGACTGAAGCAGAAATGAAATTAGGATGCACATGGGATAAAGAACAAGTCTACAGTGTCTCAGACAATTCTAAATGCTGGCAGCTTCCCAGTGTCCCATTTTCCCCAAACATCTGCTGCTTAGAGTACCACTCTCTGCTGTGCCTTCCCAGAGCATTCCTGCTGCTCTTTGCAATATGACAGATAGGTCTCACTCCCTGGGATATCACTCTTCTCTCCTGATCCTTCTATTTATAGACAGGAACTCATTTCTCTAGTGCACAATGTTCTGTTCATTTGATATATATATCAAAACCCATCACCTTCCTGAAACTTCCTACATGACACTTCCTACAGGCTGGCAAGAGCCTGTCTATAGGTGATTATCGCAGCATTTGTTCAGACACCATTGCAGTTATTTACACATATGCTTATATCCCTCAAAAGAATTCCACTAGTATGAAGGGTCAGCCTCATACGTTGTTATTTTTTAACTTCATTGGTTAGAACATCTCCTGGATTTCTTGAAAGAATGGAGAAATGAAGGAAAGGATAGCTGAGGAAATGAATGCCTTATGTGCTTGAATAAGGAGATGCTCAGTAGCCTTTTGGGTGACATACACAATGAGGATAACACTTCTCATATCAGTGGGAGCTGCACAGCTCTGGTCTCAGAACACTGCTGTATACTCGGGTCTCATTACTGAGGACAGCAATATGTCCTTTTCATCATATTATGTTGATTGTTCATAATTATGTTCAACTAAACAGTATTACATATATTAAAATCCATTCCCCAGCAGTCTTCATTCCCTTAAGTTCTACAGGCTCCAGACAGTCTGGAATTGATTCAATTCTTTGTTCCATAGAAGAAAAATGAAACATATTTGAAACATAAATGATTAAAATTAAACTGATATCACTCTACCTGAAGTTTATTTGTAAAAAGCCACCTGACCATGGTTTGATCGATACTATCAGGAAGCTTTTCAAAAACAAAAACTACAGTAGTAACTTCACTTGGTGACTGGTTATTGAAAGAAAATAAGTGGATACTTAGGTAAAAGAGACTTCTCCTAACAGAAAGTGGTACTTCCTTGAGTCAGAAAAGTGCAATTGTGATTTAGTTAGGGAACCTGAGGCCTTGGGTATAATGTGGGGCAGATATTAGATAATGTCATAGAATTATGTCATGGTTTGAAGAATGGCACTGCATGTTGAAATGCAATACACATAGTTTTATTAAACTATTGAGAAGTCATTTGTAAGATGAGGACAAAGTTGAAGTTGTAGTAGCATGAGCATTAATAATGATGATTTATTCAGTAATAGTTAATGAGGGTATACTACGTGTCAGGCACTATACTGAGTACTGAGAAAATCTAAGAAAATCAATGTTTTTCCTCAGATGTTTGCGTTCTGATGTAGTAAAAGGGGAGAGCAACAGATTATAAAATTATTATAAAGCACAGAGAAAATAATACAATTATAATATAAGGCAAAGTGGGATATTAGCAGTGCCATACTGGTTAGAGTATCAAGTTCTCATGAAGTTTTATAGAAAATAAAATCCAGCCTAGTATTTTAAAATTAGAATAAAAGCACACATCCATAAGGAAAACAGGAGATCCCAGAAGGATGAACAAATGGCAAGGAAAAATCAATGCATAATAATTTTGCAGAATGGGAAACAACTTGGCACAGATAGAGAATGAAGTTTCTGGAAGATGACATTAGTTTTGAATATAGGGAATTAAATCTGATCTTAGTACACACTCCAATTAACTAAGCTAAACATTTTTCAGTAATTAAACCTTGCACAAATGAATATGATATAGGCATCGTGAAGATGCTTCAATCCATGCAAGTTAGGGAGAGAAATTTTACTTTTTACACATAGGAATATTAAGGTTAAGAGAAAGAGGCAGAAATATCTATTGTCAGTGCATGTTGCCACTTATTATTTAGGTGACTTTGGGAGCATAACCCAACTTGCTTCATATTTTTTAGTGAAAAAAGTAACTAATAACTTTATATTGCAGTGGGAGGAGGTCCTCAGGAAGTAGCAAGTGTTATCATTTTTGTCATCATAGTAATGACATTATTATATATTTAATTAGCTTGTATATGGTCATAGTGAACTTGACTTTGACATTGTGTGTTTGGATGATATCATCATAACATACTCACTAAGCAGTCAAGCCCATGGGCAGAGCCTGGAGGCTTTTTGCAGGACTATCCATCTGCAAGTCATTCTGCAGGTCACTCAGAAGATGCAAGAGGGGCTGGGGATTTAGCTCAGCGGCAAA
>NW_004955414.1:2917949-2984787 GCF_000276665.1 Chinchilla lanigera
AAAAAAAAGAAGATGCAAGAGCAGATCCTTTGTAATATGAGCACAATTTTTAAAAATTAGTTTGTTTGCAATACACAACAAAAATGTTTGCAATACACAACCCTTGTGTTTATCTTGGGAGACTGATTCATGTAGAAATCTCATCTTAATCATTTTTGATTCCTTTACTGCACTCCCTACACTCCCCTCCCTCCCACGCCCCACTAGAGCTGTAATATTTCATCTAGAGAAATAAGGAATAGAAGCAGAAACATATCTGTAAAGCAAAATAATTATATTTTCACTGCTATATTGTATTATATAATAAAAGCTTACCTTGTAATTGGCACTCTGATAAGTGCTATAAAAATAATTCTGCCTTTAATTCTCAGTACATCCTGTGAGTTAGTTACTGCTATAGTCCATATTTTTATGTAAGGAAATTCAGGCTTAATGAGTTTAAGTATTTCACCCAAAGTCAGTCATTTAGTAGCTAGCTGATCTAGAACTTAATCTAGAAGGTATAACTTTTATCATTTTAGAACATCAAAGCAGCCCATGTTTTTTTCTTTTCTTAGTACATGTTTACAGCACATGCACTTTACAATCAATTTAGGGACTGGGTACATGCACATAATACAGCCTTCTTTTTTTTTCAATCCTCCTCCCCTTCCATCCCTCCTCCTCTAATTCTCTTTTCCCCAGTTTTATTCTTACTGATATTTTTATCTTAGCTCATGTTTGTGGTGTGTATTGTTTACATTTATTGAGGTTATTTTGTTCCTGTACATGGGTTATCTTTATTCTACCTCTTTTCCCTTCCAGTCCCCCTCACCCTTTGCCCTTGCTCTCTTGGACCCCTTCCCATTTGCAAGAGATCCACACCTTATCTCCTTCTATCCATCCTCCATGTATCGCTTTGTATTTTGCCTCACCCAGTGAGATATGCCATATGGTATTTAAGCCTGCATGTTTAGTTAATTTCACTCTAAGTGGCATAATAAAAAAAATAAACACTGCTTAAGATTTTAGTCATAAATATATATTTTGTATAACTAAAAATGGAAAGGACATAAATTAATGTCCTTATTTGCAACATTGTTTGCCTGGCCTTACTCTCCTATGAAGAAGCTTTGATATAATGATTTTCCACCCACTTTCGTACCCTCTTTTTATCTCCTGATCACTCATTAAGGAATATTTGTTGAACAGCCACTCCCTCTGAAGTAGGCATTTTGATTTCAGAGACGTGCAAAGAAAGTTTACTGACTTTGCTGACCCATAGAATACACAATAAAAATGAGCAATCATTATAAAAATCTCCCTGATAATTATTTTGTACTCTATGTGAAGTGCTACGTAGCAACATAGGAAGATGTGAATGATTCTGCCTAGGTTGAAGTTAACAAGTCTGTTATTTGCTAAACTTTGTCATAATGAGCCAGTGTCACAGTAACAAATAGAACTGATTTTCTAGCTGGGCCATAAGAATGCTAGAAAGTTAACTAATACCAACATAGATTTCATCCAGATTACTCTAAAAACCATATGTGTGGATTCAGTTTTAACTATAATATGAAAAATCAAATGCCAGTGGTGTCTCTAATTTTGATCAAATTCCTAAATCTCTAGAATACATCTAACATTGCTTTTCATTTTAGCCTGTTGCAGAGGTAGCCAGAGTTGCAGAATTATGGATATTTGGGGCACTTATATTGACGATGAACTCTGGATCTTGAAACTGAGCTATATCATCAACCCAATTTTTATTTCTTATTTTGAGACAACTTCACAAACTCTGCATTATGTGCTGAACATGACTGTGGCCATCTTCCCCAGGTTGTGGAATGAATTACTACAAGTTTGTGAGCTAAGTTGTCTTAGCTACTTTTCTCTCATTGCTGAGACAAAATACCTGATACCTAAAATTAGGGAACAAAAAGTTTATTTAGCTCACAATTTGTGGAGAACTTGGCTGGTGGCATGGCACAGGGCCAACACTTCAAGGTGGCAGAAGACAGCAAAAGCAACAAGAGCAAAAGAGATAGCAAGCATCCTTTCCTCCTTACATTGTAGGCAGACTACCCCACAGGGGTAGGGTGTAGCCATCACCCCATCTCCATGCCCTCCTCTTGCACAGGATAAAGATGTTTACAAAGAGAGGACCTATACCACTGCAGAGTCACTTAGTTAGCTTCTAACCTTCTCAATTTGACATAATATACCAGCCATAACAGAAGGTATCACTGTACATACCTGCAGTACATGCAGTTTATAATCACCTGGATGAGTGGTTGTATGTATTATAAATAGCTTACTTTAAAAATGTGCAAAGCAGTTTGTTGTTGAATTTAGAGACAAGCCAGGATAATTGTGACCTCACTAGATGGGGACCTGGCAAATTTAGGTAAAGGTTATACTGAAATTTTGAATAATTTCTTGAACAATGTGATACTTGATCTTTAATTTTCAACCAGGACCATAAGTAGCATATCATATTTAAGCATTGATCTTATTTATACTGCTATAGAAAAAAAATGGTTGTTCTTGACTCCCTACCCTTCCCAACTAAAACAAGCAATACCTTGAATCAGCTGATATTTTAAAAATCTAACATTTAGTTTTTTCTTCAGAGTAAATCGATTATTATATTAAGTAAATTTACTATAATAAATAAATTTATGCAGAAAAAAGCACAGTCATGTTAGCAGAGGAGCAAGGATCTTCTTACCCACCAGCTGTGAAGATGAACATTACTTTTGAGACTTAGACAATTGTATGAAATCCAGGCTGACAATGTCACCTGGGCTACAAAACTGCTAATTATTAGAAAGAGGAGGTTCTCCTTAGGAAATATCAAATGCTGATTTGGGAAGATTGGCTCTTACTGGGATGCCAAGCCTTGTTCAATGTTCCTAAAGTTTCATGTTCAGATTTTCACAAATCCAGTTAACTACTAAGATACAATGCATGTCGGAAGAATGAACACATGATTACAAGCACAGACTCAGGCAAGAAGTCTCCAAATGGTTAAACTGTGGAAACCTTTCTGGACCTCTTTATGACACCACACAAGGGAAGGTAAACACCTAGATAGCTAATGCTTAATTTCTCTCCATGTAACACTGTAGAGAAGAGAAGATTAAATATGATTTTTATAAAGATGAGTTTAATTTTTCTATTATGTTATTTTGAGGCTCCAATTAGTATCTGCTCTATAGTAAAATTTAAAGGCCATTTGGTTTATAATTACTTGAGAAAACTAAACTCCTCAGCTTTGCAGAGAGGATAAAAGCATGATACATCTGAGTATCAGATGTTCTATTGATTAATCACAGTGCCTGGGTCCATCTGAATATCTGTGCATGTGTTTGCTCCCTCCCTTACTGCTTTGTGAGGATCTTGTCTTTAGCTGCTCCCATTTCCTGATAAATAAGTTTTATTTATAGAGGGAAATTAAGTATCTTTAGGATCTAATACAAATTTGAGTGTAAATTCTTCTATTACACATACAACAAACCGAGATAAAATTTATTTTCTCTGCACAAGAGAATTAACATGTTTGGTGCCATATTACTTGCTACACCAAACTTGAAACAGTATTCTGTAACATGTTAGCAATCATGTTCATGGAATTCCTACTTATTGAACCTTAGAACTGCATATTTTTGAGCACTACTGAAAATCAGTTCGTGTATTCCTTACAAGACTGAAGGAGGTTCCAGAGCATGTAATTTATTTATTTGAGAATCAAATGTTCATATAATATCCTTCTGTCATAAAACCTTTAGTATGACTTTGTCTTTAATAGTGTGGGGGGATTAAATAATGTAACTTGGAATTACAGTTTTTAGGTAGTGCTACAAAATAGAGATACAGTCATGAAAGTTTTGTTGCTAAAAATATAAGGGAATTTTACAAATAAGTGACACACTAATTTTCTGCTACTAGGTATGATGTTACCATGGTGATAATTATAAAGCATCTATATATCTATGAAATGATCTGTGAAGAAAGAGAACATTAAATTTTAAAAATGTACATTACACTGTTAGTATATTATTTGTAATTGGTTAAAATGCTTAAGCATGTGGCAGTTTGGTGCTCTTGTCATACATTTAAGCTTATCAGAAATACATCCCATAATTCCCTCGTCAACTCACATTCAACACCCTACTGCTTCCCACCCTTCAATAAGTTCATCTGACCAAATTCATAGATTCATTCAATGAATCCTGAGTTACACACTAAACTTGATTTTTTTCAAAATGCTTACTGATTAGGACAATAAAAATCTATCTGAAGTAAAGAAGTGCAGTTGAAAATGTATACCATGGATTTTGTTTGCTTAAGATAATCTGCCCTGATGACATCTATCTGCTATTTACAGTATTTTTTTTTTTCTGGTACCGGGAATTGAACTCAGGACCTCATGCTTGCTAGGCAGGTGCTGTGCCACTGAGCTAAATCCCTAGCCCCCAGTGTGTTGTTATTAAAATGTGTGCATAAACTTTTAACTTGACACAAATTAAAAAGTTTGAGATTCTTTTAGATGACCTATAATTGAATTGAATTTTATTTACATTTATAAGGTTAGTCTTTTTACTTTTTATTAATTTTTTTGATTTTTTTAAAAAGAGTAGTACATGAGAAATAAACAAACAAAAAATTTAGAACAGTAGCAGAATAACAGTATCACGAACATAAACAAATCAAAGTGAAAACATTCAAAGTAATACAAGGGCTCAAGACAAATTAATACAAATCAACAGTGGTTGTTATGTTGCACACCACTATCCTCAACTACATTGCTCAGATTATCAGATGTAAGCATGAAAGATTGCTCAAACCATTAAAGAGGTTAAGAAAATAATTTGTCAAAGAAACATTAGAGATATTAGAGAGTTTTACTAGACAAGATGGTAGGAATTCACCATTGTAATTCCATTGCATATTGTTACCTTCAACTCATTTGCTCAGACCACCAGACACAAGCATGCAAAGTCGATCAGAACATAAAACATTGTGAGCATTAACCGTTCATTTCAATACACCATCAGACAACAGCAATACAGTCATCACAGCTATTCATATGTATGTTTATGTTTTGCCTTCCTTCTTTCTTTTTTCTTCTTTCCCTCATCCCAGTCATTACTTCCTTTGAGCAATTTCTTTCCCTTTCCTATCATCTATTGTACGTTTTGAGCTTTACCTAGTCTTTCAGATTCCTACACCAAGGAGAAAATATGATGTTTACACATGTGGGTCTGATTTATTTCACTTATGAGTATGGTCTCTAGTGGCATCCATTTACCTACAAAAGCCTCAAGTTTATCTTTCTTTATAGCTGAGTAATACTCCATTGTATAAAAATACTGCAACATTTTTAACCATTCCTCAGTGGATGGGCATCTTGATTGTTTCCAATATTTAGCTATAACAAATTGTGCTGCTATAAACAGGGGTGCACATATATCACTGTGGTATGATGTCTTTAATTCTTCTGGGAAAATACCCAGAAGAGGAATATCTGAGTTAAAGGGACTTCCAATCCTAGTTTCATGAGGAATGTCCAAATTGATTTCCACAGTGGTTTCACCAATCTACACTCCCACCAGCAGTGGAGTAGGGTTCTTTTCTCCCCACAGCCTCTCCAGCATTTGTTACTGGTTGATTTCTTAATGATAGCCATCCTTGCTGGAGTGACAAGGAATCTCAGTGTTGTTTTAATTTGCATTTCTAGAATGACGTTGAACATTTTTTCTTGTATTTGTTCGCCCTTAGTATCTCTTCATTAGAAGAGTGTATATTCATCTCAGATGCCTGTTTTTGGACTAGGTCTTTTAATTTGCGGGGTCTGATTTTTTAAATTCTTTACATGTCCTGGATAGAAGTCCTTTGGCAGGCAGTTGGCTAAAATTTTTCACAATTCGTGGGTTTTCTTTTAACTTTATTGGTGATTTCTTTAGATGTGCAGAAACTTTTCAATAAGATGAGATCCCAGTTGTTGATTCTTTGAAGTATTTCCCGTGCAGTTTGGTTTTTGTTCATGAACTCTCTGCCTACCCCAATGTGGTCAAGATTTTTACCTACTTTCTCTTCCAATAAATTTAGTGTTTCTGTTTTAATATTTAGATCTTTGATCCATTTTAACTTTAATTTAGTGCATGGTGGAAGACATGGGTCTAGTTTTACACGTGAATTAGTACCAGATGATTCATGAACCAAATATTCTTTTGTTTCTTCTCATTTTCTGCCTAAGATTGTTTCCAGGGAAGACTTTTGCTACTCAGGTCATACTTTCCTCACAGAAACACTAAGAAGGTCCTGATATGATGCGATTTTAAAAATATCAGGAAAGTCACGCATGGTGGCACAAGCTTGTAATCCTAGCACTAAAGAGGCTATGGCAGGAGGATTGTCATGAGTTTGGGACCAGCCTGGGCTACAAAGTGAGTTCATGGCTAACCTGAACTGCATAGAGAGAACCTGCCTCAGAAAGAAAAAACAAGAAAGAAAGAAAAGAAAAAAATACCAGGAAAATTCCTTTACCTGATGGTCTCCTATTATTCCTTCTGACTTCTACCTATGAATTCTAGTTTGTTTGTCCTAAAACACCAAAGATTTTGTAAAAAAGTCAGACATTATCTTCACAAATAACTATTTTTAAAGTCTCATATAAATTCTTCCTTGAATTTACAACTGGTCAGGCTAGCTATCAGAGAACAGGACACTGAGATAATAATTTACAGAACAGGCAAATTGAAGTATAGTATTACTTTTTCTAGAACTGGGAGTCATCTCCAAGTACTTAACATTAGGAGACAAAAGGAATGAGTCATGGAAAAGGAAGTGAATTTAGACTGCAAATGTTAGTGATGTTATGTTGTTCCTTAGGACCCTTAACTGCCTTCATCCATTTGCCTTCAATCAATAATAGTTGCTTTTGTTAAATATCTCCCCTGCCTACATTTACAGTTACATCAGAAGTGGTCTGATCATTGCTTCGAATATCAGTTAGAAATTAGAAAATCCAGGAGAAGTAATGTCTAATTTATTTGCCTTTGCTTACTATTTTTTTGTTTCGGTTTGTTTTGTTTTTTGATGTCTAATATTCTTTCCGTGGTATTTTCATTCAGTTTTAAATTCCTTTGGGTTTGATGACAGAAAGGTATGTTTGTTGATGAAAAGCTTTTTTAGTATTGATTTCATGATTAAAACATGAAGAATAGTCTTTATTTTCCCATTATTCCTGAAAGACTTTTTTATGGAAGTTATAAGCAGAGTATGTGTAACATGCTTTCAATGTGAAGAACTTACATTTGTAAAGTTAGTGTGCTATCACGTATTTATATCAATTTGTTTAACTGAGAATATATTTATTCTACCATAGTATGTAAAATATGATTTTGCTAGATATATTATTCTTCGTTGGTAGGAATTTTTGTGGTGGTAGTTTTAGATAATTTTGCTTTTTCAAAACTGAATATATCAATTTATTTCCTTTTGACTTTTATGTCTTTTTGGATAAGAAATTATCTTTTTAACTTGCTAAAACTAATTTATTCATAAAGAATTACTCCTTTTTTCCCATATAAAACATTTTCTCTTTAAATTCTGTTTCAGAATTTTTCTTGAATATGTTTTGTTGTGTTTTTTTTATGTATTCTCTTTGATGACTATTGAGTTTGCTTTATAATTAAATATATATCAAAATGAGAAGTTTTCTTCCCTTATTTCCTTGAATAATTTTCCATTACCTTTCTTTTTCTCTTCTCCTTTGTTGCTGCAATTATATTTACCCATTTAAAATTAATGACTTTCATATTTGTTGAAGTTCTATTCATTTTCCTTTAGTTTTTCTCCTTGTTTCTCAGATTGCTTAATCTGTCAACCTATATTCAAGTTTATAGATTATTTTTAATGTTAATTCAAATCAACTATTGAGTCATCTAATAATTTTTGTTATTTTTTATTTTTAACTTATTAAAATATATACATAGTATATGCTAATGTAAAATTGTATTTATAACAGCTGCTTTCATGTACTTGTACAATTACTATGTGCAACCTGTGGTCAGTCTCAGAGGCAGTTTCTGTTGACAACTTCTTATTCTTGCGTGTGGTTCTCCATTTCTGTATCTTTGTGTATGCTGTAGGAGTTTGTTCAAATTGAACGTGTTACATACAAAGAGGGTAGTAACTCAATACCGACCACTATTCGCTTAGTTCCATTCTTCCCTTCATTTGCACTCTTCTTTGCTTGTTTAGTTTTTTATTCATACAATGTTGCCGGTTTCAAGGAGGTATATTTCTCCCCCGTGTGCAGCCTCAGATTTTCATCTTCAAGGAGTACAATAATGAATATGTGCATTTTTAATCTGAATCCCATCTTCTGCATATGAGTGGTTTTATTTTTTCCAAGTGCCTCTTTTCCTTTTAAGTATCTGTTCTGTCTACTTATATTGGTAACACATCCAGAAACTACCCTCCAGAAATTGCTGTCTGGCTGCTTTTGACAACTGCAATGTGACTGTTCCACAGTTTGATTCTGTACAGTAGGGCCTTTACAGGGTAACCTTTGAGGTCAGGCTTTGAGGTTTATTCCAACCCCAGGAATGCTCTTCTTTTTAAAAATTTTTTTCAAGCTTTTTATTACTACATTTGCATTACATAATGATTGCAGTCCTTGAGGGGAGTTGGTACATGTACACAATACGTCTGAATTAGTCTTTTTGTCCTCTTTCCTTCCACTCCCTCTTTCCTCTCTCCATCTCTTGATCCTCTTCCCATTTGAAAAAAAATCAATCTCCTTATTTCTTACTATCTAGCTTTTATTTTTCTCTTTATTTATTATTTTAAGTTTCTCATAGGAAAGAAACCATATGATATTTAGGCATGAGTGTCCAGTTTATTTCACTCAACATTATCCCCTCAAGGAGCATCCATTTTTATACAAATGACTTGAGTTTTTCCTTCTTTATGGCAGAGTAGTACTCCATTGTGTGTAAATACCACATTTTCTTCTATCTATTTATCAGTTGATAAACATATAGGCCATTTTCTTCTTAGCTATCTCTTTTCCAATTTTTCTTATTAAATTTCTAGCTGGTCTGTTATTTCATGTGTTATTGCAGGGAGGTTCAGGAATCTGATGTTACAGTCCACTTTACCCATTGAGCAGAATATCTACCTCTTTGTCTCAACACTAGGAAGAAGAGAACAGCTGACTTCCCTCAGAGTTTGCCTTACCTAGAATGATGGGTGTGGTCACAACCCTGGTCTTCTCAGCTTGCTCCTCTTGGAATGGAAGCATCACTTTTCACATGAGTTCAGGTGTGGGTCAAGGGCTTTCTCTGATAGGTCCAGTTTCTGCCTTATCATCACGGAGCAGTTTGAGGAAGCAGGCCCTGATTTCTTTTTTATTTCTGCTGCCTGAAAAAGAGCCCCGAAATAACCAGGAGGTGGGGCGAGATGGTTTTTGTAGGTTGCACATTTTAGGAGGATGTTGTTACTCTGTGCTAGAAACGAGACTGACCACGGTCCCCACTGCAGCCACCTCTGCCCAGGTTCAGCCTTTGTCACAGTAAAGGACCATGGAGCGTCTCCTATCACCACTGCAGAGTTATTGCTTTTCTTGTCTTTCTGGTCCTCCTCCTCCCCTCTCCTCCTTCCCTCATCTTTCTCCTCTTTCTTCTTTTTGTAGTTTTCATAAAAAGTCTGCCCATGCATTCAGGTCATAAAAGGACCATGTTTTATCACTTAAAATCTTAGTTATTTTGGCTTTCATATTTAGGCCATTAGTCCACTTGAAGCTGATTTTTGTTTGTGTATGAGTTAGGTTACATTTACTTTTTCCAACATGTTACTTGTCTTCAAGAGCTTTAATTAAATATATTTCCTTTCCCTTTTATCTGCAATGCCAATTTTGCTCATATATGCAAGATGTATTTTGACGTATATTTTTCTATTTTTAAGGTTTTTCTGATGTCACAAAGTTTCATTTACTCCATTATAAACTTTAATATTTAAAAAAAACTTATGACTAAAATACTGTTTTCTTTAAAAGAATCTAAAGTAATCTTCTCTGTTAATATTTCCATAAAAAATTTAGGTCAGTAGGACAAATTGAATGGGTAAAAAAGAAAAACATATTAGATAAGGTTTTTACTGTCTTCTAAGTAGTTGTCAAGTAGTTGTCATTAGGGGCTGGGGATTTAGCTCAGTGGCAAAGCACCTGCCTGGCAAGTGCAAGGTCGTGAGTTTGGTTCCTGGTACCGGAGAAAAACCAAAAAAAAAAAGTAGTTGTCAACATTAGCAGTATCAAGACATCTTGACCTGAATGAACCTTCCTTTTGGAAACATTTTCTCTTTTTTCATTTTTATTAACAGTTCAGTTTACTTCATGAGTTTTGGGTAACCTATGAAGTTTATTTCTATTTTTATTTAGTTAAAAGTATTTATCCATTTTATTTAAACATTTAAATTACTTTCACACACTTCTTAGTAATGAATCTTTGTTATCTATTTGACATATAAAACATCATCTTTTCATGTTTGATACTGTTCATTTGTTCTGTCTTAGCAATACCTCTAGAATTTTTACACTTGCTTTATTCTCTCTTTTCTAATATGGACAAGGAGATCCTACATTATTCATGGCGTATTAATTTTTAAATGTTTCTCTTAAAGTCTAAGTGCATCCATTTTCCTACCAGTTATTAATTTTAGCCTTATTTTATTATATTCAACAAGTGTACACTATATTATTTGTGGTATTCTGAGTTTTGTTGAAATAACACATGGTCCTATGTTTGATCTTATTTGTAAGTATTTCACAAATTCTTGAAAACATTACATATCTTGTGATTTTGGAGCAGAGTTTTACATATAAATACTTATTGAATTTGTTCATTTTGTTTTTAAAATATATAGATTAAGTGTTTGTTTTTGTATCTTTTTTATAATTATTGAAGTAGTATTATTGTGTATACTGGTCTTTTGATTTTTCACCAATATTTATAGAGTTCTCTGTTTTATTCTTATAAATGTGTACATTTTTGCGTCATATATTTTGTCACTAGCTTATTAAATCCATATGACTTTAAACATTCTGTCATTCTGGCAAATAAATATTTTTGTTCATAACATTTATCTTTTTTATATAAGGCCTTTTTCTTTGATATTAAAATATCAGCTTTAATTTTGTTAGTATTTAGTCAATTAATGTTTGCTTATTGTTACCTACACTTTCACATTTTTATTAATTCCTCCTTTTCATTTCAAGTACTGCCCATGGGAAGACTGTCTCTCCACTTCTCATGCACTCAGTGCCACAGCAAGGAAGGAATATATATTACTGTCCAACTTGGCCCATAGCCATGTGTCATTTCATCCTTTGTAAAGTATTGGGTATAAAGACATGCTACACCAGAATGGTGATCTCAAAGAATCCAAGTGTTTATTACCTGTTCTACAATAAGCAAAACTGGGAGCAAGCAGGAAGTGGAAGGTGGAAAAGTAATCTTCCCTCTTTTTAAAAGTTATTCACATTATTTTAAGCTATGACTGTAATCATAATTGTGATGTTTTAAGCTTTAGTCACTACCATTCCTTTCTAAAAAATTTACTGGGGGCTTAAAATAATTGTTAAATAATTTAAATGTAAGTTTTTTTCTACGTATTTGTAAACTTACCTTTTACTGCTTTCAATATAGGAAGCATCATAATTCACGTGTCTATTCACTCCATTATATGAAATGTTGGCATTTTGATTTTCCACCTTCATCCTTTGTGCCAGCTTGCACATACTTTTTAGTTACTTCGCGTAGTTAGGATCTTTCTTAAAAAGTAATACTCCTTTTCAATAGAAAATTAAGTTTTCTAATCAATTGTGGTCCACAATGGATATGAATATCTCTATAGTTAGTTTTGCCCATATCAAGTATGTAAGGAGATATTATTAGAACAATTTAATTCATACTCATTTAAAGCCTTTTTATTTGCTCCAGGTTCACTGGAATACGGAATTGCAGTTGTTCTAAATTGATATAGCAGTATTATTTTTTCTTATGTGAAAAGTACCAAAGACATTTTCCTTATAGTTGTGCAGGGTGGGTTATTTCTGATTTATTCTTATACGTGCCAAGTTTATATGTTTGAGGACATCACACATTCATAAGACAGAACCTTTCTTCTCTGAGATTTCCCAAATATTCAAAGTATTTTCTCCTTCCCTTTGCCTTCTGCTATACATTTATCCTATGGTTTTAATTACTCATGTTTGGCCAGTTATTTCTGATTCCTATGACAACATGGTTTGACTGTTCTTCTTTTGTGAGTCCTACCTTCAATTAGATTTGATCTGGTAATTATATAGTATGTATTTTTGATATTTTAAAGTTTTTTTGATGTCTTCCAGTGTTTTTATTTTAGGCAAGTATCTCAATACAAAAAATGTAGAAAGACCTACTATAAGAAATGAAAATCTATTTAGATCTTTAGGCATGTTTTTTACAGAAGAAATCTTGGAATATGTACCTAATTTTTTGCAGCAAGATTTTATACTGTACCTCATTACTACTACAAAACTAAGGAAAACAAATACTATGAGTATAACTTAGTAAAAATTTGTACCTTTAATTTTCTAAAATAATTTCTTTTTCTGTTAATACACATAATTATTCTCATTTTCTCATTTCTTTAAATATGCAAGAAGCACAAGCAAGAACTTATTCTACTGGATTAGGAATTATCAGGGTATCTAAAGATCTGAGCAACCTTCCTGGAATTTTATTTTATTAGTCAAATTTCTATAGTGTTGAATGTGTCTTATATGTAAATAATTTAATTTTAAAAGATCACTGGTCACTGGTAATTTTCCACTTTTGTTTATGTAAATAAAAAAAAAAAGTAGTCTCCTAAGGAAGCTATGGATCAAAAAGGTAGGGAGCCATGAGACTGCAGCTATTTCACATGTGAGTAGATGTTTATACTTTACATGCTATATGCTGTCTGTGTATAGTATTATATATATAATCTCCAGATCTGGGTCTCTCTAGCTAAGTAAAATTTTATAAGATACCATGTACAATTCAAATGTATTGTAGGTTGCTATAAGTAGTAGGATTTCTCAAGGGCAATTCTTAATTACTATTTTTATTTTTACTCATACTTATCTTGATGAACATAAAAATCTTAGAATAATACACACAAACTTGTGATCATTCTTTTATGCCATTTAATTGTGTTTGGAACTAAAAAGTGATAATAACAATTTTGCATATGGTTTTTAAAGCTGTACATGTCCTCCTTGAATTTCTGGTAACCTTGGTGCATTATACCGCTCTCCCCATTATGAGATCATCCCATCTAGTGCACGCTACATGCATGGTGCATTGGGGCAAGTGTGGACTGACTCAAATATTCATGATTTTGACTCCATAATTATTACATTAGGACTTGAACAAATTTTTGGCTTAAAGAATCCACTAAATTTCCCTCCTTCACTTATAGTATTTGTTTATAATCAAGCAAATGTGAAGACAAATGACAGAAAAATAGAAAATAGATGGCAAAACACATCTTAAAATATTTAAAACATTTGAAAAGCTTGTCAACATATTTAAATCATTGTTTAATACAGATGTCATTTGAATAATAATTTACTACTTTGCCAACTAACAGACAATTTACTGTCACCATATGCAAGAAAGCATTTTGTTATAAAATAGACTTTAACAGGAAATGATCAGGTTTTATTTAATCATTATAATTGGCTGTGACGAAGAATGTGGTGCAGTTTCCTGCCCTTACTCTGCAAGATGGGGAAATATGTGTGGTGTGTGTGGGTGAATGAGTAAGCACGTTCAGAAAATCATTAGGCAGCAAAAATACAAAGAAAGCATAAGTCCATGAGCAAGATTCAAAGCAGATGGCTGTCTGAAAGCAACAGAGAATGTCTAGTGTTCTTGGACTTCGGCTGTAAAAAGTTTCAATTCACTGGGTAATAAGTCATTTTGGAGACTTTGAGAGGGAAGAACTTCAAGGAAAACTTTGAACTATAAAAACAAGAATGAAGTAATGAGAAACAACAAGTGTATTACCATTCTGTAATCTGACATATAAAAAAAATTCTAACAAAGCTTTCAAGTACAATCTCCATAACAACAGGAAGGGAAAGTATAAGGATTTAATTTATCACAGTTCTGTAAGATGAAGACACATACTATGCATTAAACATGATAAATCATCTCTGAGAAATTGTCCCAAAATGAAAAACAAAGCTATCTGTCAGGTAAAATTTCAATATGATCTCAAAAACACCTGAACACAGGATCAGGCATGCAAAATCAGCAAAATTTTAAATGCCAAAGTTAGAAAATGGAGACAATTATGATAATGAAATTATTGCATAAAGATGTAAAATAGTATCATGCAATTTATAAAACTAAAAAGTGAAATAAATTTGTAAGTATAAAGCCCATTTCTAGAGTAATTTGAGAAGAATGGAATTGAATATTTCAATGAACAAAACTTCATTAAATGGATTTAATAGAAGATTAGACACAGACTCAATATTATTGAATCAAAATTTGAACTAAAAATAAAAAATCACCAAGAATTCAGCTTTGGATTACTACAAAATACTAGAAAAATAATACTGAACCAGGAAAGCAGTAATGGTTAAATTTTTCTGTTTATAATATTTGCTAAGGAGGTAAATATAGTGATCAATTATAGATTCTGTTCATGTAAAAATGTAACACATAAGTTCTAGGAAAGTTACTCCAAGTACACAAATGTTAGTTTTCACTTTTGTAATTACAAAGCCTGTGTGTGTGTTTGTGTACTGAAGGAGAAATGGAAATAAAGGGCATGAACAAATAAACATTTGCAAAAGAACCCTGTGTCTATCAGAAAGGAGGAACTTATTTTCTAAATGTTAAAATAAATCCCAGTTAAAAGAGCAAATGAATTAAACTGAAGTGCAGTACTATCAGACTCTTACCGGATTTTTAGCACTTAACATAAAAATCACTTTTAAATTTCAGACAGTGAATTAAGTTTCAGACAGTGAATAAAATGACTAAAAGTAACGAACACAGTCAAAATAATTTTGTATCAATAGGATTTAGCAAAGATGCAAGATAAAAAGCTTCATACACAAATAAAGTGTATGTTTCTATACTATATTGATATACTATGTATATTTATACTATCTATATTTCTATACTATATTGATAAGTACTGAAAACATTTCTAAAAGAAATTGAACAGAAATATCGTGTATATGAGATTCAGGGACATATAAAGCATGTGTGACCATTATAGAAAAAAGCTCATGAACATTTTAAATGTGCAAAAGGATACCTAGAGAGATATAAACCATTTTGAACAAGACTTAATATTTTAAAGGTATAAATTCTCCTGCACTGGAGATGATTTATAAGTTCAATTCATTTTTAATGAAACACTAACAGATTTTTTCCTGGTTATTGAAACGTTCTTTCAAACTACAAATGAAAGTGAAAAGAGCCGTAAAAACCCAAGAATGCTCTGAGGAAACTGATGATACAACACTACAGCTGTGTGTGTGTGTGTGGGTATGTGTGTGTGCACATGTGTACACATGACAGGACAGGAGCTCCACTTCTTGATTTCAAGACCTATTAAAATAATGCTAATTGACAGCTGAGTTAATATTTTACAGTTTTAGGGCAAGACAAAAAATTAGACTAAAACTAAGAAAGTCTTGTGGGTTTAAGAAATGTGACCACCTGAGACAGACATGGGAATGGCACTGCAGATCAGAAGGGCAGAACAGAAGCATGAATGAGCATGTGTTAACAAAATTAATTATTGGAGAAGTATGAAATTACACATGTACAACATCCCATAATAAAACTTAAATTCCAGATAAAATAAAAAGTCAGAGCAAAAACTCTAATGTATTATACAACAAAAACACATTTTGTCATATCGTAAGATAAGGACTAAAACTTAACACATAATTAAGAAACATAATTTAAAAACAACACATAACACTTACTTAAATTTATCAAAATGCAAAATTAAAAGTGAAAATGAAACAAAAAGTGGAAAAGGATACTTGTAAAATATGTAACTGAGAAAGGAGTATTACCAAGGTTGTATATTAAAAATAGAGGCGCCCCGCCCCTGCGGACGCGCGGCTGGCGCACGGAAAGGCAGCAGGCACTGGGGAAGCTGCCCAGAGACGTGCACCGGCCCTGGGGCCAGCCGCCGCCGGGTGGTGGAGAACCGCCACGCCACAGAGAAGCTCCGACACAATCGGCCTGCCCAGAGACGTGCGTGAACAATACCGACATGGAGAAACCCCTGGGAAAACATGCCACAGGGCGGGTCGCTCTTGGCCCTGCCCTTGAGAGCCGGAAAGGTCCGGAGTCAGCCGAGGAGCAGCTGGTGAACAAGAACTCGGAGAACAGGAGAGCACCGACACCCGACGACTCAGAGGTCGAGCTGACTGGGGACCCGGGAGCCATTCGGGAGCTGGAAACCAGGAGGACCTTGCACAATACTTGGGGAGACGCCCTTGAGGCCATTCTTCCCCTAACTGTACAGGCTGCGGTGGAGGAGCTAGCGAAGCTCGGGAGAGGTCTGCACCCAGACTTCACGGATTACATGGGTGCCCAATATTCAGATTCTGTAGAACCGCCTTCATGGAGAAGGAGGAGCCCAGCGAAATCATGAGTATAGAGGAAAAAGTGGGCGGCCCGTTGCTGGACACTGGAGCTGGTCTCTCGGTCCTTCTTTTCAGCCCTGGCCTTCCTTCCAGCCCTCACACCTCAGTGAAGGGAGTCACTGGTGAGGAGGTAATCCGCTATTTTTTGCAACCCTTGGGCTGTAACTACTTGTTGGATTTTTCTTGCATATCTTTGTTTTCCTGAGAAACCACTTTGAGGAGGCCAACATGTATTGCAGCAGCCATTGATGATTTCCTGCCAATCTGTCCATAACTCTGTAATGTTTGTATTGTTCCTATGCTATTTCATAAATGGATGTATGTTTGTTGCTATGTGTTTTCAACAACAACCATTCAGAATAGTCAATGATTATTTGATTGCTCACTTATGCATAGTTTTCCCTAGAGGCCACTTTGGAGAAACCATGGTAGAGTAAAACAACCATTTCCTGCCATTTTTGTCTGTAACTCACTATTATTTGTCTATTTGTTTTCCTGAGAAACTATCTTGAAGTTACCAATAGGTAAAATAACAACCATTGATAATGTCCTACCACTTTGTCTGTAATTCGGTGAATCCCCCTATTGCTATGTTGTCCTTCTTTTACTCTTTAAAATAAAAATAAAAATAAAAATAGTACTAAAAATTAAATGCATTAAAGAATAACAAATCAGTATAAATAATGGGCCATGATTTGAACAAAATGTTACAGGAAATGAATGACAACAAGTAAGTATATAAATATACTCACCAGTTGGGGAAATACTAACTAAAAACACAATTACATTCTGTTATACAATAAATATAAGTAGGAAAAAATCTTAAAGTCTCGAGTAAGGATGCTGAGCATTGTGGATGCTAGTGGGTTACCTTAACTTATACATGATTGATAACCAGAAGTGGAAGTCCTGGGGCTGGGGATTTAGCTCAGCGGCAAAACACCTGCCTGGCAAGCGCAAGGTCGTGAGTTCGGTTCCTGGTACCAGAGAAAAACCAAAAAAAAAACAAACAAACAAAACAAAACAAAACAGAAGTGGAAGTCCTGATAATACATTAATAGACAGATTTAGGAATGATCATCTAAAAATGTGCTTGGCAGCATACTTTTCAAGTGAAAAAATTCTGAAATTGATGAGTGTCCATTGAGGAATATAATAAATAGTACATTTTGTTCTTTCTATCCACAAGTTCTACATCCACTGATTTAATCAACCACAGATTGAAAATACTTGAAAAAATTATAGTGGATGTACTAAATATATACAGACTTCTTTTTTTCTTGTCATTATATGACAATTATTACATAGCATTTACATTTTATTGGATGTTGTAAGTAATCTGCGGGTGGTATGTGCATGTGTTATGCAAAGGCTACAACATTTTATGTGCAACTTAAGTATCTGCTGCCTTTGTCATTCTTGGAAATCCTAGAACCAATCTCCCATAGATATTGAGGAAAATTATATGCTTACATAATAAAATACTATACAGCAGAAAAATTGACATATTATGGATCCACATTTGAGTATGGAGAAATTTTCTTAAAACATTTTAGTATAAAAAAACATTTCACAGAAGAATCTTTACTATATCATTTCCATTTATATAAAATTCAAAATCATATAGAAGTGTACATACAGATGTACACATGTCCTTTATATGTCCATAAATACACAGATACACACAAAAAAAAAACATGAAAAAAGCAAGGAAGAAATAAAGAGTGTTTATGAAAATGGTTACTTTTGCTGGGGAGAGGTGAATACTTTCTGGGGACAATTGTGCAGAAAAACACAGTAAGTTCAAGTATTGATGCTTTATTTCTAAAGTATGATGATTTCATATAGTTAGTATGTTTTATTTCTTAAAACATTCTATACATCTTAATGCTACTCATATACAAAAATAGATCTGAAAAAGAAACAAATATAGCAGAAAGTTGTAATCATCACAACTCTGCTATTAGAAATGAGTACAGTACAGATAAATGCCATTAGTTATGCAACTTAAACTATATCTGATCCAAGCAAATCATTTGCGTTTATTCACTTCCTCATTTGGAAAACACTGAAAAGCTGACGCTGTGCTGGTCAGTGTGGATGCAAAGATGGGCAGAGTTTAGGTTTGCCTGCACTTAGCCCGTAGCTGACTGAAGCAGCCCAATCCTGCCCCACCACCAAATGAGCCCACAGTTGTACTTCCTTCCTTTTTATCCCAGTGTGTACCTGAAATATGTCATTAATTCTCGATGTCATTATTGGCATCCTGAAATTTTATCTTTAAAAACTGCTCATTGCAGTCTCATTTGGAAATGAGGAAGACAAGAGAAGATCCTTTCCCAAACACATCTTCAAAATTATAAAGGTGTTCCTTTGCCAGGACTTTCTGCTGTCCAGCCCCACCCACCCCTTTATGAATCTCTGGCACACAGCTAAAGACTTCATATATTGACCTGATTGATGGGAACAACTATGAAATTCTGGCCATTCTCATTTGTGCAGGACTCTTGTTTCTCCTTCAAGATTTAAAGCCTTGAAAACCCATAATGCTTCTGCAGGAAGGTCCCAGGATTTCTAACTTTATCTTCTTCTTAAATGCTGCAGGAAGCAAAATACCAATGCAAAAAATACTCCATGGGCAACCCCTGAGATGGAGAAGATTTGGGGTGACTTCAGGCGCTGTGAAAGGTCTTGCAGAGGGTATTCTGGGAAATCTTCCTCGGAAAGAAATTACTTAATGTTTCACTTTAGAATCAAGTGCTTCTTGGCTGAGCAAGCAGGATAAAAGACAGGCAAGTTGTGTACCAGAAGCTAAAGTAACTGACTTTAACAGTTTAGGATTTGTTCTTCAGTATGCATGCATCGCCTACTTATCATATTATGCAGCTGGAAACTTGAATTTCATGATCAAGCTGCTAGCCTAGCATTAATGAGTTCTGGAGACTGGTACTTCATTTTAGCAACAGAAATATGTGTACCCCTCTCCTTAACAGCAGGATTAAAGGGAAAATAAATTTCTCTAGGGAGAAATGGACAGCTCTTCCATGAAACTGTAGTAACAGGATGCCTCCACTACATACATATTTCCCTGGAGAGAAGAACTAGAATGTAAGTAGATTAAATAACAATGAAATAAAAATAACACTGTTAGCAAAATACTGGGCATTTAATTATATTGTTTTTAGTAAAGTATAAACAATTTTTAAAAGCAAAGCAGTATATCAAACTGGGAATTTTTGAAACCAAAAGTGTAAAGTTCATTTCTATACATATTTACAAGCTCTTTGTGTCTTCTGGACCTTGAGGTAGATGCCATGGGGATAGGATGATAAATCAGAATTGGCCTCTGCCCTCAAAGGAATGGAATTCAAGGAGATTAGATAACACATGGACAAAAATATATAAAACACAAAGTACAATAATATGAGTGCTCCAATGGATATGGGAAAGAATTATCTCAGCTCATGATAAAGTTTTATTCTGATAAAACAATGAAAATAAAGTTTTATGAAATGATCACAGAATAGGAAGTTTCAGAACTATGCACCATAGGCTTGCTAAGACAAAACTGGCAACTATCATATTATGACATAACTGTGAGGCTAAAATAAATGGACTAAATGTGGTAAATGATGAGTTGAAGGTTGCTGATTGTGTTTATTGGACAAATGTGCGTCACAACTAATGTCCTTTCTCAAAAGATCGATCTAGCTGTGGACTACAGATTTAAAGTGGTCAAACTGATGAGAGTGAAGACTAGAACACACTGTTAACTGTTAATTAAAAACATCTCTGGAAATACGAAAATATGTGTGCAATGAAAAAACAGTGATTGAATACAAATAATATTTCAGCCACAGAAAATATCAGACTTGACAAAATAATGGATGTGAGAGGATTAAAAAGGAAGAATCAAGAACTCAATTTCACAAACATTTGAAGTAATTATTATTTTATACAATATATAGACTGCTGAATTCTTTGATTAAAGATTTTATAGTTTATATAACTATTATAATGATACTATCATTAAAAAGTATAGAGAAAATAAAATTGTCTTGAGGATAGTCTGACAGCGCAAATTGAATTGGATATAGTGGGGACACTGGCAAAATTATCTCAAAATTTATTTGTAACTTTGAAGGTGTAGGTGGAGAATACACACAAAAAAGACTGAAAATATGACTGGCCTTTCACAGTAAAGAAGTAATATTTAAAGTTGTGGAGAATAGATGAGAAGGTATATAATATAGACTATGTTATATATATGTATATGTGTATGTATATATATATATATATATATACTGTCATACATATGTAACAAATAAGTTCCCTCAGTATTTACTACATTGAAGATTTTGAAAGATACAAAAAGTAAAAGACAAAAAAACTAAGAACTATTAAGTACTGTGAGATATCTGAATATATTCAAAGTTAAAAAAAGCAGAATAAAGTCAAAATGAAAAAAATAATATATATGTTCGTTTATGAAGATGACAAGAGTACTTATTATAACATTTGCTAATATCAGTTTAAGTAAAGAAATGGAGAAATGAGAGTGTGATAGTTTTATGACACATCAGTGGTACAAAAGCCAGGCAGTGACACTGATAGAGTTTTCACAAAGCCCCTTTTTGTGGTGTAGGAATAGAACCCAGAGCCTCACCTCTGCTAGGCACATTCTACCACTAAGCAACACTGTCTTCCTTCAAAAGGTTTTCTAAAAAGAATTGTGCTGTGATACTAGTTTCAAGGGAAATTATGTCTAGAAACTATTTTTGGTAATGTCCTGTAAAAATAAGAAAGGTAAAAAAAATGAAGACAACAAGAAGTGCACAGAGCCAAGACACATGTTATTTGTTGTCTCTTGGTCATCCAGCACTATTGTATCCACCTCTTACCGAATTTATGCTTGAGAAAGCCACCTGTCCTGGTCTAGGTGAGTATGGTCATGTTGACTTCATAGCACATTTGTTCCTTGCTGTCCTTACTTTCAGGCTTCATATATCCAGACTTGACCAATCTAAACACTTCTTTCCACTGATGAGAATATCTAGAATTTTTATGTCACCCCAAACTGTCCTATCAGGAACGTGACTCACCTCTAGGATATCTGTATGAAAGGGGGCAAAGCACTCATTCTTTGCCCAAATCTGGTGATGAATTGAATCAGCCCTAGAGTTACCTGGGATCTATTTAGAGATTGAGAATATAACAGAATGTACAGAAGGAAAATAGAAGGAACAGATTCCAGTGCCAAAATTCAGTCATTGTATGTAGACATTCCAATACTTGCAGTATTTTTGTTCAAATCAATCTATTTATCTTTATTATTGCCTGATATATTTTTTAAATTTTTTATTTTACAGAAAAAAGTAAAACAAAATCTCATAACAAAACAATAGGAGAATAACAATAGTTAATGCCCAGCATATGTTATCTTTAAAGTAGTTGCTCAGACCACAAACACAGGCATAAAAACTCCAATTGATATTAGCACAAATATTCCTTTTCAATGAACTAAGAGACGCTAATAGTATAACTGACTTGCATTTATCTCCTTTTCTCTCCTCTTTCCTCTACTATCATTCCTTTTTCCTTATGAACAATTTCTATCCATTTCACATTATCTATTGAACATTTTAGACCTTATTTTGCCTGATATTTTAAATTTGGATTTTTAATCACCTTTAGTGAGACTCTTAAATGCTATATAAGTTCTCAGACTCGTTTTCACACACATAACCCTATAAACAGAAGCTATTCCATGAAGGATCATATGAGAAAGACTAGAGTCATTCAAGAGGCGGAGGGTTGAGAGTGGGAAACATGGTCTACATCCTTATTGGTATTCATAGGAAGAAATGCCATGTAAACATTTACAGGAGTAAGTGTAAGAATCGATAGTTGAATGGTTTTTGTTTGGTTGTTTGTTTGTTTGTTTTTGTTTTTCTCCTGTACCGGGAATCGAACTCATGACCTTGTGCTTTCCAGGCAGGCACTTTGCTGCTGAGCTAAATCCCCAGCCCCGACAGTTGAATGTTTTTGAAGGGCTTCAGGAGATGAGTTTGGTACGTGGCCCTGGAGAAATGTGTGGCAGGGAAATCACTGGTTTGGAGTGTGTGTGTGTGTGTGTTTGACAAAGGAGGTGGATGAAGGTATGTGCTACGGAATGGCTGATTTGTTACCCAAACCCCCTCATAATGAAGTGCCAATGACATTTTCTCATTCAATTAACTATAGCTAATGCAGGTAGTGGCTAACTGCAGTTCCTTTCATTAATTGATTTAAATCTGAATTTATAAATTTTTAAGATTGAATTAATTTTTTATAAGCTGACCCTCGACAAGAGAAAAAAGGTTTTTTTAGTAATAAAAATCTCATTATTTTGAGCACTATTACTGTGTGCCAAACTATATACATTATACTTACTTTTCACAAAGACCATAATTGAGTAATTAGCATTATCTATTTACACTTAAGGAAACTATGACTCTGATAATTTAAGCAATATGTCCAAAGACACTGGATTATAAACCCAGGCTGTTTAGATTCAAAAGCCAGGCTTCTCATACTGTGTTTGAACATTTTCCCTGAGATATTTCCCTAATTCAAGAGTTCATTCAACAAATTCTGTATCAGTCACTGCAAACACCAGTTGTAACAAAATAAAGGGCAGAAATGTTGGTGCTACCTCAGGAGCTCCTGATTTGCTTACAATTCAACCAAATTTCATTACTGATTTTTCACTCTTAATAAAAGCAGTCCTTCCAGTGATACATGGCATGCAGTCCATCTTAAACTTTTATTTTGAACATGACAGTGGCATGTAATTTAAAGAAAAAAAATCAGCCTACCACTAAGTGTACGAGGCAATAAATCTCAGGTCTCTGGAGCAACATTTATCTGCCACCTCCTTCCTTCAGACATAAAGAGATGTGGGACTCCTGCCAGAGAAATATAATAAAATGTAAGAATAGTTATAAATGAAATACAATCAGAGACCTACAATCTGCTTCTTCCCCAGCTTGCTTTATTTCTTCCTTGAGGATTCTATTTCTCCTCTCCTTCACATGGTATTCTATTTCCCTTCCTTTCAGTTTCCTACTTTGCTGCTATTTATAACATCT
The DNA here is from genome assembly GCF_000276665.1 of Chinchilla lanigera. Lineage (NCBI taxonomy): Eukaryota > Metazoa > Chordata > Mammalia > Rodentia > Chinchillidae > Chinchilla > Chinchilla lanigera. The sequence goes on from NW_004955414.1 coordinate 2,941,782, forward strand.
GCCCTTTTCCTTTTATTCCCTTTTATGTTTTCTTTCTCTTTTTTTGCTGAACAAAAAAAGTCCCTATGACTTCATTCTTACTTGTATTCATATGGAGTTTGCTTCTTCCATTGCCTGTTACTACTTTTAAAACTGGATATTAAGATTTTTTTTCCCTCTCCACCGTATGCCTGTATTCACTTTGTATCAGTGCTTTGATCTTATTTCTTGGCTTTCAGGGACAGTTTCCTACGGACTAAGATGTTAAGCGAGTTTTCTTTTTTTCCGTTAGCAAAGCAAATCTTAATCTTGCTCATGGGATCAGGCATCAGAGCCGCCTAAATCTAAAGAACAGTGCCAAAAGTATATTGAAGGAGTTCACTTATTAACTTATATAAGCAAGAAAACATATGGTCCTTTATTCTTTCTTCTATTTATCCCTTCTTTCACATTTTCACGAATATTTATTTAGCACATTCTAATCATTTATTCATTGGTCTAACAAACATTTATGGAGCACCTATCATGTGCCAGACTCCAAGGGCAAAAGAGGTAGATGCAAGAAGTAAGGGATGCATTGTAAGTAGAGAATTTGATATAAGAATAAAGCCAAATATAAATCTGCATTTTATCATCATTATGTGGTGTGACTTCTAATTCAAATTTATATGTTTTATGGCTACTGATAAATTAATCTCCACAGAAGCTGACTATTTTCTCTGTTTACTATCTAATTCTTTGACATGAAAATTTCTAGCACAAAATAAAACCTATAAACATTATTGACTTCTTGCAAGTTACTTTCAACTGTTGTGTTTTAGCAAACGTATATAATATTTTCAATTTAATTGAAGATACAAATTATTCATACATATGAGAAATAAAGACGAATCAGGGGTGTTGTATGCTAAGCCACTAATCATAAAGCATCATAAATCATAATTGATAGATGGTATGGCCTTGCTGACAGTCATGACTGGGATTATTTCGATTTCATGTATATCTTCTCAGTATTCTTACATTTAATGAAACTGCCACACTGTCACACCTGGTTTTGTATTGGTGTTTATGTATTTATCTATCTATCTAGCATCTATTTTCTTCTCTTTTTATTAGTACATGTGTGCCATACCTAATAAATGCGTTCATTTTAAGGAACTGATGCATGTACAGGTAGAATCTTGATCCTTTTTATTTCTGCTTCTTATCTACTCCCTCCCATCCCCGCCCATCTGCAGATGTTATCCTCAGCCCCACAAAGTCCATTTCTATTTGCTATCATCCACTCATTTTTTCCTCCTAAATATTAATGCACTGGGTTTCTCATACAAGAACAGCCGTGTGATACTTAACTTTCTGCATATGATGTATTTCATTCAGTATTATGGCCTCAAGGTGCATTCATTTTTCTGTGAATAACTCAAATTTATACATTTTATGGCTGAGTATCAGGCCATTGTGCTTATATACTGCATTTTCTTTACCCATTCATTTCTTGTTGGGCCTGTGCTTTGAAGATTAGCCATTATGCGTTGAGCCCCTGTGAACATGGGTATGCATGTATCACTATAATGTATGATGTCTTTAACTCTTTGGGGAAGATACTTGTAAATTGCCTAGATGATGTGAGTGGATAATCAGTGCTGAGAAACACATTACGTGGAGGTATAAAAAAAAAAAAAAAAAAAAAACATAAAAAGGAAGTTACACTAGATGTAGGTTAAATCACGATTCCCAAAACAATGTGCTGAAGTGCTAATCCCCAGTGTTTCAGAATGGGAGCTTGTTTAGCAATAGAATCACTGGATCTGCAATTGATCAAGCTTAGTGGAGGCCATACTAGAGCATGGCGGACCATTAATCAAGGGTAAATGAGGTTCTCATAAAAAAAAAAAAAAAGACAAAAATTTTCAGTCTTCTGAGGACAAAAGTGTGAAATCAAGGTGTTGTGAGGGCTGTGTTCCCCCTGAATTTGAGCAGTTCCCTGCCTCTTCCTACCTCCAGGGCTGGCAGGGTTTCTTGTTTGCAGCTTCATGGCTCCAAGTTATGCTTTATCAGTGCAAGTTGTTTTCTTATTGAGCTGATAAATACACTCAGTTTCTACATGGGATACTTAGATTGGAAGAGGAGGTATGAAAGGGAAACCAACACGGATAAAACATCCTGGTGTTTATAATTCTAATAAGAGTTATAGACATCAAATTATAAAAGAATTAAAAATAAATATTGTAAAGTAAGTCACAATACTAAAATAAAATTAGAGAAACCAGTCTATAATTAAGAGAAACCATCCATAATTATAATAAAGATGTATGAATAATCTTAATATTTCAAAAATAAATCTTGACAACTGCAGATAACAACCAAAGATTTGCTATAGTCTAACTATAACAGACACTTAATATATGAGAACAAGCAAAAATTTAGGTAAAGGATAGGAGGATAAAGACATTTGACATCAATACTAATTCATAAGAGCTATATTAATATCAGATGAAAACCAAAATTTGAGGGCAATATCCTTGAAGATGTAATTTTAATTTATCAAGAATAGATAGCTATTGCAAATTTATATGTAATATAACCCCAAGAAACAAAATTAAGTTCTTTAAGTATAAAGCTCTTTACAATAAAGATTATTAGTGAATTAAAAGTTTAAAAGCATTCTTTGGTAAAACATCTAAAAATACTGTGTGAAATCATTGTAAAGCAGAAACAATGGTTTTTAAGGCAAATTTCCAGTGCATCAGACCCATATGACATGCTCCTCTCCTGAGATCATTTTGCACACTTTTATCTAGTCATTATCACCTACCATCTGCATGTACGTACAAAATGACAGTGCTTTGCCTCGGACATTTCATAAATTTTTACTTTCTGTCTGGAGATTTTCCTAACAAGCTGGCTAGAGAGTTCTGTTACATCTGATAATAGTACAGGTGTTACCTAGGAGCTAATTAATACATGAACAATTCTCAACTGAGAGGGTCCAGGGAATAAAGCCTCCTGTCTTCGTTTTCTCAAGTGAACATTGGGAAAGTACAATTGATGCAGCATTTCATATGATTTTGTTATAGAGCCCAAGTTTTCATACAGATAATCAATGAAACACCAAAATTCACCTTGCATTGGCTTTCTCCCTTTATGTATCTTATTCTCAAAGAACTCTTCCTTCTCTTCTCTGGCATTTTCTTCACTATTAAAACTGTGGAGTAGCCACAGATGAGACCAATGCTATCCTCATTCTGTTCATCATTGTGAAAGGACTCCAAGCTATGATTAAAGGCATAGGACTGGGAAGAAGGAAATAAAAATTATAATAATTATATAAGTATCACTGAATTTGGAAACTAAAAAGAATGTATGAAATATGTCAGTGATGACAGCAACATTTAATAAGCTGACTGGATATGAGTAAAATATACAAATAGTTACATTTTACAGACCAATAATATATTTTGTGCAACAGCTGGATATGAAAGAAAAACACTATGTATAATAGAAATGGAACTCCAAGTACAAGTGTAGGAAGTACATTGAAAGTTTCTCTAGGAGAAATTATGCAATTTTATTAAAGAATATTGAAGATTCATAAGGACATATGCCATCATGATTAACAGGAACTAATATTACAAAGATTTATCTGCAATATATCAATATAAACAATATATTAACAATTTAATTTTTGAAACTTGAACTGTTTCTTAAATTTATGAAAGACAAAAGGGCCAGTTATGATTTTTTTTGAAACACAATTTCACTGTGTAGTTTAGGCTGGCTTTGAATTCACTCTATAGTCCAAACTGGCCTTGAATTTGCAGCAACCCTCTTGTCTCAGCCTGATGGCTGGGTGTGGGGAGCGGCTGAGCTGGAGATCTACCACTCATTTGGGGCTAGAGCAAGGCCAGCCCCGAGAACATGGAGCTCCAGAGGCAAGCCATGTAACCAAGTTGTTGGGGGTAGGGAAAAACCAGTCCAGCAGGTGTCTGGCCTTGGTGTTCCTCCCCGTTAATTACAGCACAGACAGCTCTGAGAATGTCCTGCTTTCAGTGTTCTCAGCAAAACACTGAGACCTGGCACTTTTGATTGCATCATGGTCTTCTCCCCATTTTACTGTGTGTAAATAAACATTTAGACCATGCTGGGTTGTGGCTGCCTCTCCATCAGAGAGGTCACATCCCACGCTGTCCCAGATTTCCTTTCAGTATGTGTTTAGTTTTTTTCTTAATCTCCTGTCAAATCCTCTCAGGACTCTGTTGGCTGCATAGGTCATGGCAGTGGGGGTTATAGCCAGGCACCATCAAGCCAGCCTCGGACCAGTTAAAATTAAAGTATATCACAAGAAAAAGTCAAGTTAATGGTGCTAAAATTTCCATTTGTTAGAACTCAATTTGAAGCTAAAGAAGTATTTTGAAAAAACAAAGAAAAGGTGATAATTATTCTAGAATTGACAGAAAGGTCTGAACCATCACATAAGGAATTAGTATGTACTATACAGTAGTGGAGAAAACTTAGAAAATGTCTACTATGATGAAATTTAATACACTAGAATGTATTGGTGAGTAAGAGTATTTGAAAAAGAAGCCAGGTTTAGGTATTTTTAAGGTTTTAAGAAATAAATAATTGCTATTAGTAGCCTAATAACAATTGATAGTAGACAGAAATTGAAGCAAAACAATGTGTAATTCTAAGAGCAAATGTTTTGAGACTTGTAAAATAAATTCTTTGATTTGTGAGGAAATTCTATGTGCTGAGTGATTGGTACACACTTCACAATCTAAAGACAATTGGCAGGTTTTGCTATTCTAGCCAAATATGAAATGAGATTAATATTTTAAAAAGTTATTTTCTGAAATCAAAGAATTAATAAGTAATTGAATCTTAATTAATTCTGATTTACCCTAAGATTCCAGGTCTGTCCAACACTCTTATTACACAGGCTGGTATGCAACCCATAGGTGGCAAATAAACTGACAAAATTTAAAAACAAACATAAGCAGTATATTTGCAGATATACTGTAGACATTCATGTTATACACAAAAAAGGAAGGCAGAGAGGAAGGAAGAAAGCAGAAAAGATGGTATGTGATTATAAAACATGACGAAAGTTTCTATCTAAGAGCAATTCATTAGAGTACAAGACACGGTGCCATCCACCTCCCTCCATATTCTTCCCCTCACCCCAAACACAATAGCCTCTTCCTTTTGCCACTTTTTACAGTCATTTCAGAAGTACACTGTTGTGTCTTTAGTTTCATCTTAAGTAGTTGATCCTCTTCCAGAAGGGATAAATTCAACTCAGCTGGCTTAATCACAGATGAGTTCTAGTTTGAGAATTTTTTGTAGTTAGGAAGTCATGTTCAATCATTTCTGAAAGCTCAGATAGGTGACTATGTGTGAACTGGAAGACAGAAGGCCACGGCTCTGGGTCTTTCAAAATCTCTGTCAAAGTTTAAAATCTATAGAAAATCCTAATGTGTACTCATCACCTCATAATCCCAGTTTGACACTGAATGCAGCCACTTTTTCTGCTAATTTAAAAACAACTGTCATGTTCCCTTAAAGTGACAGATTGACTTTGTGGAGCAGAATGAATATGTCATACCAGAAGCAAGCTTTGCAATCCATATAAGTCACTGAAATGTGCTGCCCCTAGTGCCTGTTTTTCCAAAGAAACCTCTAAAGCTGCTCTCACTGCTCAAACTCTGGCCAGTGATCTAGAAAGCCATATCACTATTCTGTATAAGAAAATGTGCATGTGATTTACATCCATCTCTTCACAGAGTGTCATGAGCAGAAATGAGCTAGGGGCATATACTTCCATGACATGGCTGATAATTCTCATCACACCCGCAAAACATTAATTCAGTTGACAGCTTTGGCTAGACAGCATCACTCTATGGCTGACACAGCACATAGAGTCACATTCAGAAAGGACCTCTTTCATCTGAAATATAGAATCCAGACAGTCATCCAGTTATGGTAGCCATTCTACCATGCATATACCAATACAGATGATCAATCCATTTTTCTGGTAGGCAATCTTTTAAAGATGTGAATAGTTCTGCAGCTGTGATGCTGCTGGGCAATAAACGTTTACACAATATATCTTTGTGCATGTTCTCCTGCAAAACATATCAGACACAAACAAGCCTCCTTGTCTTGTTCTCAACATAATAGACTGGCCAACCTGGATTGCACACACTGTGACTCATTAATCTCTACTATTTGTGTGACATTATCCTTCACCACTTCATAACTTTGTCTAGTTATAGTGCTACCTGAAAGAGAAAAACATCCCATCTTTTGAACTAAGCTTCTTCTAAAAGCTCACAACAAATGTGCTTTGCAGCAAGCAGAATCACCTCTTCTCCAACAGTGAAGAACTTAGTGATAGCCATTCAATTAGGCTCTAAGAATGATTCTTTCAATGTAAATATGATGAAGTTGTAGACTTGGATAATTGCTTCTGGTCTTTTTGTCCACCTTTTGTTTCTCTTTTGAAAAATTCCAATGGTTTGCCATTTCATGCAGAGCACTGCTCTATATGTGGTAAAGCAGTTTTGAAGGTTCATAGCTTAGATGAATAGTCAGTTGCAACATTATACAAAGCGGGCATGGAGAATGTGAATCATATGTTGCAGTGATTGCCCTGAGTTTAAGTAAGATTCTAGGTATTTTCTTTTAAATGTAACTTTTTGTTGTTGTTGGTAGTCTTAAAATTTTCTGATCCTTTATTATTTGGTCATTCTTCCTTTGCAAAGAATCTCTCCTATGACTTTTTTTGGTCCTTTGGTCTGGGATTATCTTTGTTTTTGTTTTTCTTTCGGTACCAGGAATCGAACTCACGACCTTGTGCTTGCCAGGCAAGCGCTGTTTCACTGAGCTAAATCCCCAGCCCTTGTCTGGGATCATCTTGTAGGCTTACCACACCATGAGTAACAAGTGCTCAGTATGACAAAGAGGGGAAGATGGTGAGTGAAGTAATGGATGGGCCATAGGTAGACTAAAATTAACGTTAGATTCTGAATTAAAATCTGGCATCAGGCGTAGCTAAATTGTCACCTGCTACTTACAGATAATGTTTTGATTAAGAGTCTACAATTGGTTTACTACGGTCTCTGCACAGTGAAACCTTTCTGGGAGTATTTATTTGTAATTGCAGCTTCCCCCCAGCACTGAAATCACAGCCTTTCCTCCACCACAGCTCAACAGGCATTAGACTCTCACAAGGAGTGTGCAGCCTATATTCTTTATGAGTTCAGTTCGCAGTAGAGTTCATGCTCCTGTAAGGATGCCAAAGCAGACCCTTCGGGTCATGGAGTTCAGGCAGTAAGGCCAGAAAATGAGAGCATTTTTAAGCACAGATGGTGCACTCACTCTCCCACTGTTCGCCTCCAGCTGTGTGACCCAGTACCTATCAGGCTGCACCTGTGTGAATTCCTGGCCAGGAGTTGGGGACTCTTGCACTAAGAGGAGATTAAAGTGCTTTTCTAAGACAGACAACAAACTAACAAAAATGATGGTATACCTATGACAAATTGTGCTGCTATAAACATGGTTGCAAATATATCATTGTGACGTGCTTTCAATTATTCTGGAAAATGTCCAGAAGAGAAGTAGCTGAGTCGAAACGGACCTCTAATCCTGTATTCTTACAGCTGCAATCTGCATGACTTTGTTGAGGTTAACAATATGTAATATAACAACCATTGTTAACTTCCTATCATCTTGCTTTGAAATTCTATATTGTTTTTATTTTTTGTGTGTTGATTGTTGTTATTTTATTTCCTTTTCTCTTTAAAATTAAAAAGAGAAGATGGTATCTAGTTAGGGTCTCAAGATTGACACTAAAAAGATAACGGTTGGAGAGACACAGTATATTTTATAACTCTCTGACACACACACTGTGGTTGGTACCTTGGTTCACAAATACTTTTGTCTGCAAACACTTTGGTTCATGAACAGAAGCTTAATTTTTGTTTGTGAACTCTGCATTAGGTAACAAAGATGGCCAGGCCATCTTTTCCAGAATAATGGAACAAATTAAATTTGTGAACCGAGGTACCATGCAATACATATATTCTATATGTACATACAGATATAGTGTGTATATATACATGTAGTATATATGTATATGTATTGTATATATATATATACATATAGTGTATATATATGTAGTATGTATGTATGTACTTAGAATAAATATATATACTCCATATAAGACGTTCATCACATATGAATAATTTATTGCACTCATACATATTATATGTATATACATTCATTAATTTGATGAAGATGAAAAAATTACCTAATAATCAAATATTTAAAAGTGGAAAAGTAAGATCAGAGGAAGCAATTTAATTGCATAGAATTAATTGCATAGAATTTATGCTGTAGACTTATATATTTATTTGAAGAAGTATCTTCAGAAAACCCAAATTCTTCTCAGTCTTCTTGAGCATCTTAAAGAAATTAACTGAATTCTCTGTCTGTGGTTTCTTTTCACCAGTAAAATGAAGATTATAACAGCAGCTCTGACTATCTTACAGGGTTTTTCTGATGCAGATGAGGTCATGAATGAATGAAAAGGCACACTTACAGACAAGGATTGCAAACCATGTACTATATGTTCTAAATGTTAAAACTGGCAGTAATCATTGAGTAAATTAGCATATAACCAGACTATAAAACAAGAAATAATAAAATGGGCAAAAATTATCACATAGATAGTAGGGTATCATAATATATATATAGTCTTATAGTGACAAGTGCTAAGCATTATTTTAGAGAGTTAATGAACTAACGTTGTGCAGGGATGATATCACAGAACAGTAATTTTAATCAAAATGACATCTTATATTCAAATAGAATTTTTATAGAATAAGCAAAAAGATTAATGAAATGGAGAAATTTTCCTTTGACCAACAAAAGGATTATATATTGCTCCCAGAAATAAAGAACATAATTGAATTGTGTGTCTATATTTTCACGACCTTGTGTTTGTTTCCTTTATTGTTGCAGATAATTGCTTTAGCAAACAGTTCTGTTCTATGGTTCTCAGAGCAGCCTGAATGATTTCATATGTGCATGCACAATTTTGAAGGTCTTTCAGAAGATGGTTTCTACTTTTTCCATTTTCTCATCAACACATTCATCCTATCTAATGATTCTGTACTCGTACACAATCAAGTTGCTCTATAGCTTATGGTTGTCTGGCCTTTTTGAATATAACCACAGTACTTCCTACTTAACATGTTGAAATATCCTTTAGGTACTGTCTTTTTTATATTCTCATAGTACTCCCAATTTAATATTTTCAAATTGATTCTTATTATCCCTATACCATGCATTCATTACATGGTGCATAATACTTTATTTCAGTGGGCATGATTTCCATTTAAATATTGTAGCCAAAAATCATTAATGGCCAATGCTTTCATTTAAATATTGTAACCAATAAACATAAAACCTGCAATGATAAGGAGAGGTGCAGAGCTATGAATTAACAATAGATAATGTATCTAGCATTTACTAGTGCTCATTTAATTAACGTATTTAAAATTAATCTTAGTATTGCTAAACTGCATACCATTACATAACTTGGCTTTATTTTCAATTTTATGTATGGTGTAAAACTATGTACAAGATGTACATAGATTTGAGTCCATCATAGAAAAAGACTTTGTTCAGTATTTTATTTTACTTTTTTTTTTTTTTTTTTAATTTTCTTTCTCTTTTTTTGAGGCAGGGTCTTGCTGTGCAGTTCAGGCTCGCCTTCTTTGTGGCCCAGGCTGGCCTCGAACTCACAGCAATCCTCCTGCCTCAGCTTCCCAAGTGCTGGGATTACAGGCATGTGCCATCATGCACAGCCAGTGTTCAATATTTTATAATTTCCACAGATAGCAATATGAGTTTTTTTTCAAAGTTTGATTTTCAGAGTCCTTAACATGATGTCTGAAGACAGGATTGTTATATGCACAGAAAATAAAAATGATTAATTATGAAATAAAGCTCAATTAAAGATACTTAATAAACATGAATATCTGCTTTCACAACATTTTAAACTTGGAGTAACTACTCTCAGGTAGTTAATGTTGATACTATGTTATTATTATTCCTATTAGGTAACTAGGATAAAATAGTATCCCTAATGAAGATAAACATCTCGTCTTCTGCAGATTCTTCCAGACTAATTCTTGTGAAAAAAAGACCCCCTCTAACATTTACTTCAATGTTCAGCATTATTTCCTTCAGCTATCCCATAAGAGGTAAAAAAATTGATTCAAGTAAATTTTTTTATAGTCATATTCAAAAAATATTCAAAAGCACTGTGGTTTTTAAATTACTTTTTAGACCTAAATTGATCATAATACTTAGTTTTAGTAAGTAGTGCCAATGTATTGTTTTTTTCTTCAAAAAAATTTTAAGATGGGAGAACATGGAATTTTTTCTTTTGTATATTTTGTAATTTTTTTATTGTTGCATTAGAGTGGCAAAGAAATAAAGATATAACTAAAAATTCTTGTTCTATATTCAAATATCATAGGTCTAAAATGGAATTGTTCATCGCAATTGTTTTTCTGAAACTACTGAATAAAAATTAAAAGTTTTCTCTTGTTAGATTACAGTAAGTGTGCCTGAGGATTTAGATGACTCTACCAAACAACAGTTCATCTAATGGTCAATAATCCCAGCATGCAGCACACAGGAAGAGGAGAGAAGGCCTCAACCATGTGCGTAACAGAAAGTGTAATCTTTCTGTTTAATTAGACTATGGGAAACCATAAACATATTGACAGGCAATGGTGCAATAGAAATAGTGAGGATGTACTTAAACCAAGAGGTGTGCTCGGGTTGTAGGCAAACAGGACTGGTGTTTTCAGGGAAGGCAACCAGGATTTAGTTAATATGACTGAGCATTAGGAAAGGAGACGGTTTTTGAGGCAGTTTCAAGGTTAGAGACTTAGATAAACAGAAAAAATCATACAGATGGTTGTGGGAAACATACAAGCCACATTTATTTTAAGAAAATATGAGGAATTAGGGTGGGAATGAGAATTGAGATGATACATTTTATGAGCTGAATGACGAAATGAAGACATGAGACTTTATTCTCTAGGAAATAGTGAGCAGTTGCAGAACTAGACTAATGTGATGGTTTCAGGAATAAATGTGGAGATCAGAGAGAGTTACTACAGACTTATTGCAAAGAGAAATGTGAGGGGAACAGAGCAACTGTGGATCAATACTGGTATAATGAGATAATACTTTGCACAGTAATCAATGGGAATTTTTATTATATTTCCTCTTGATTAATGTCCCCCTCTTCCTGTTCAGGTAACAGCTAAGGTATGTTTATATTGATTGCCCAGGAATAAGCAAACACAGTGAAGAAAGAATTTTTAGTGTATCTGGAATTTTCTTTTTCATTAAGTCATTTGAAATTTATGATAGAGACAATTTTAAGGAAAATATGACTTTAAAAATGTATTTTTAAATATCTTGTGACTGAAAGAAATTGAAAAATACATTTATGTCATTTAAAAATATATATCTTTAGAGTATAGTTTGTGGATCAGGTAACACCAGAAACCACAAGGAAAACAAAATTCATTGGCTTCCCCTCTGCCATTAAAATGCCTTTGTGATGCTCCAGCTAGAGAACTGGTGCAATGGCAAGATTTCCATGACAAGGAGTGGTTTGGAAAACAGTGCGCTTTCGTCTGTAATGCTCCTCCCCCGCCCCCATTCATAGTTGCTAGGAAATGGAGACATACTTCTGAAAAATGCACATGTTAAAATATGAGCGCCTGTGGGATGGCATCTGAAGGTAGGGGCTTTCAGAAGTATAAAGGACCCAAGATTGGAGTGCTAGTGAATGGGAGAGAAGGTCAGAGAGCTCTTTTGTTATCCTTTCGCTATGTGAGGATAGCATGATAAGTCAGCAGGCTGCCAGATGGAGGAGGGACCTCACCATAATCCAACAGTGCAGGTACTCTGATCTTCAAGTTCCAATCTTCAAAACTGTAAAAATAAGTTTAATTTTTAAACCACCAACTCTATGATGTTCTGTTCTAGCTATCCCTACTAAGACAGTTACCAAAAGCTTCCTCCAAATATACAAAGTGAGTAACTCAGCTCATGCAAACATACACACATATGCAGACACGGATGAAGCAGTGCACAGTTGCTGACTAGAAGAGCTTCTGAGTGAGGAGCAAGAGTCAGCAGGAAATGAAACTGGCAAGGTTTATAGATTCAAGGCAGACTGACTTTGTAAAAAAATCATCCCTCCCATAGCCAGATTCTGTATACTCTGGCTAACAGATAATGAAGGACAGCACAGAACTTAGTTGAAAATCTGAACTGAAATAAAATTTAAAATGAATGATTTACAAATAGGTTTTGTTCATCCCTTAGATCAGAGATGAAGATGGCTACCTTTAGCATTTTCTTACCCTATTCTATCCTATGATAGAATCTTAATCTTACTCTCCAAATAATCTTAATCCTACTCTTAATGACACTTTAGGGAAATCTTTTATCTTTTTTCTATTTTGAAACTTCTCTGAAATATGGTTAAAGCAAAAGCAAATGGCAAGTGCAAATTCAGCTTTTCGGGTGCTTCCCATAGTCTAATTAAACAAAAATGTTCTTTACATATGGTAATAAGGGCAAAATATGATTGATGCTGAATGCTGTTAGGGAACAGTGGAAAATAGGTTTTAAATATATTTTTCATCTCTTAAATATACATTGTAGCAATATATGTCATTTTAAGGCCCAAGAAGAAATATATGAGCACAAAAAGTTATAATAATGTCATTCTGAAAAATAATCAGAAAATGCCACTGAGTCATAAAAGCAATTGTGGACTAAAAAGTAGGATAGAAAGGTGAATATTGAGTTTTCATATTATTAACAATTTCCTGAAACTCCTGGAAACATTAAATAAAGCAACTCTTCTCTTGTGAGTGTTAAACTGCTAGTTCCAGCACTGAAAAATGAAAAGGAACTATAAGAACACACTGTAACTCTGCACCTGGATTTGTGCACTTTGTATTTAGTCTGATTTATGACAGTGTATAGGAAAAATGATTCCAGTTGAGTAATTCTATCTGGGCCACATCCTAAAAAGAGGAGTTTGAAGTCACAACAGCGGACAGAGAAAGAGAGAAGAAAAGCAGGTATAGTACAGTCATGGAGAGTTACAGAACATTAACTTCATGATGAAAATGAGTGGCAGCAGCAAGACTTAGGCACAGTCTGGGGAGCAGAAGGAATGCAAAGGAGAGCTGTGATTTCTGAAAGGATAAAACAGCTGTCAACTAAAGAGAACAGAAACGAGTGAATCACAGAGATGGAGTGCGGGGTTTGCCTTGGGTAGTCTGTGTACTAAGGTGTTTTCTGGTGCCAATTGTAAAACTTCCAAATCAAACTGAGTTTAAAAATAAGGAAATAATTTTCATGAAATCCAGAAATGCTGCAGTCTCCAGGTATCTGAGCAACCAGGACGAAGGCCCCGCTGCTCCGTGATTATCTGTGCTGCCCTGTGTGGGCTGATCTGGCCCATAGCCTGGCTTCCTGTCTGGTTGCGAAGTGACGTTTACCTGACATGAAAGTTTCTTCTCCAACCAAAAACCAATTTTTCCTTGACTTCAACTGTATCAGGTTAGGAATCCCCCAAGTCAGTAGCAGTCCTCAAGAAATGTTTGGGGCTACCGAGTTAAAGCCTTAGTCATTAGCAGAAAAGAGGTGGATCACGATGGCTGAGTAAAAATAACCAACATCAATTTCCCCTGTGTTGTGGGGCTGACTGAAGCTTGTGGAGAAAGCTGAGGCTCTGTTAGTAAGAAAGAAACTGAATGTGTACACGAAATCTATCCTGGAATAATAAACTCCATGCTTTCCTTCATTACAGCGCAGTGTCCCCTCAGCTCTTAACAGCCTTTAAAGTTAGGGTGCATTTGATAATCAGCGGTGAATTGACAGTGATGTTTTAATCTCTTTGAGAGTAGCATAGCACATAATGCTGCGTGTTGCAAATAATAGACCTGTGTAAATATCAGGTAACGCGATATTTGAGTATTAAAACTTTTCAAGGATGCAGTATTTATTCGAAAGATGTGACTACTACTTTTATTTCTCTCTTTTTTTTCCCCCTGGTACCAGGAATTAAACTCACGACCTCGTGATTACCAGGCAGGTGCTGTGCTGCTGAGCTAAATCCCCAGCCCCTCCTTTTATTTCTGATTCTATACATTTCTTATTTTCTTCTATACCACCACTTTACCCAAAGTTACTGCATTTCTTCCAGGTGCTATTTTAGTATTCTCCTAAAGTCTTTTTGTACTCTCGGCTGGATTTAGTTCAAGTTGTCTAATGCACAGCAATCAGAAGAATCATTGAAACCTTAACTCTGCAGCTATGGTAATGGCAGAACAGCTTACATCAGTTTGATTTGAAGATTAGGATGATAATCATCATAAACAAGATATCAAATACATTTTTTGTCTCTATAAAGCTTCCCAAATCAGGAAGAAAGAAAAAACAATTAATCCTTGAAAGAAGTAAATGCATAAGGAAAATTTGTTTTTATTGCCAATTTTACCTAAAATAATTTGCTCAAGCAACCAGTTTGCTAGAACTCAAGTGCTTAGACCAGTGGTGTAGTAGGTTGAGTGAGGGTGACTACAGTCACTATGGCTCAAAGAGGCAGACAATGAAATTTAGAAACATTGGAAAGTTAAAAGTGCAGAGGCTTTTCAATACAAGAAAGGAAGGAATTACAAAATAAAAGCCTCACAGTTTGAGTACATACTCCAGAAAAATCCTTGGATAATTCTTTAAAACTTGGATAACCATGAACTGTGTGTTCATAGAAGAATTCTGTGGGAAAACACCTCCTAGGTGAGAATAGTGTAGAGCTTGACTTCAGCAAGTGGACTGTCCACTAAGAAAACAATAATAAAATTATTCAAAAGAAGATGCAGGAACCCAGAACTCCTGCAGTGTCACTACATTGTCGAGAATGTGATGACAAAATAGCGATCTTCTGCAGTAACCACAAAACATAGTGCATAGATAAGAGGAAAAAAATCAACCAAGAGCAACCAATGGTAAGATGAACCATATTTTGAAAATAAAGTGTTTATTCATTTCAAATGCTCATTTTTTGACTGGTCTGTAATTTTTGTAGGTCAAATATTCTTGAGTTTTATCTACATTCTAGATATTAGTCCTCTATGAACTAGCTTGGTACAATATTTCTCAGTTGAAAGGTTGTCTAGTCATTCTGTTGATTGTTTCTTTTGCCCTACAGAGGCTCTTAAATTTGATATATGCTTATTTGCTGATTCTTGGTATTATATCTTGTGCAGCTGAGGTCTTTTCTGTTCAGGAGGCCCATGGTTATCAATGCCTATGTTTTCAAGTTTATGAATTTGTTTCTGTTTTTAAATCGAGGTCTCTGTTCCATTTTCATTTGATTTTAGTACAAGGTGAGAGACCCAAATCTAGACTCATTCTTCTGCATGTGGATAAGCAGTTTTCCCAGCATCGCTTGGTAAAGAGGCTGAGGATTCTTTGGCTATTCTGGATCTCTTCTGGTTCCTTGTAAATTTTAAATTTTTTTTTTCTAGTATTGCGGAACATGCTATTGATATGAAACAGCCTGTCTTAATTACTCTCTTGTCTCTAAAACACACTACCTGACACCCACAATTTACAAAAGGGGAGGTTTATTTTGGCTCACTGAGTTTAGAAGTTTCAGGCTATTGTCTGCCAGCTCCAAGGCAGGAAAGGCATGGCCAAAGAGCTTGTTGCAGAGGTTAGCTGTTCACATACAGATAGTGAGGAAGCAGACCAAAAGGAGGAGCCTGGGAGACAGAGACAGACTTCCAGGTAGTTCTCTCTTGGGACCCACCTCCTGCAACCAGGTCCCGTCTTCTAGCAGCACATTTAGATCCTGAGTTCTCCAGTGTGTGAGTGAGTCTAGCACACCTGTGGTGAGTAACCTCCCCAGAACACCACCTGTGAGTGTGTGGGGCTTGCGAGCACATTCTCGATCTAAGGCACAACACAACCTATGTGCCCAGACTAATGGATAAAGAGATGTGGCATATATTTACAATGGGTGCTACACAGCTATAAGGGAAAATAATTTGAGTTATTTATGGGTAAATGCATGGATCTTGAGACCAGAACACTAAGAGGAATAAATCAGACTCAGAAGGCTAAATATTACATGATTTCTATAATATGAGAAACTCCAAATATAAATAATTTTAAGAGCAAAATGAAAGAGATAAGATAAAAACAGGGAGGTTGACTTTGAGATGCAAATAAGACCTGGAGAAGGACAGAAGGGGTAAGCAAGGAGGGAAGAGGGAAGAAAAATGACAAAAATTATACACATAGACACATACACACACACACACACACACACATACAGATAGATCCTCCAATATTGGTATATACATTACAATTTGCCTAAGATGTATGTAATTCTTATATATTGCAAACACATCCTAATAAAAAAGAAAAATAAAGTAATTGGTGCTGCAAATTTGACTGAAAAATGAAAATAAACATATAATTGAAAATTACAAATTCTGAAGAAAGCTGTATTAGCTCTGAAAATGTAACAGCAAACTTGCAATGGCACAGAAAGTACTAGTTAAGTTAAAGGCTTTGAAAGAATTTACTAAATTAGAAAAGCATAAATATTATGAAGAAAACAACATTCAGTATTGGGTGAAGATAAACAAGAGTTGTACACTATTACAGTTATATACAGATGTGATTGGAGAAATAAAGTAAGAAACAGTGAGAACATTTCTAATTTTCATTTAAACATATCCATACACCCCTATGAGTTCAAGAGTATCACAAAATTTCAATATATTACCAAAAAAAGAGGAAAACAGCATAAACTTATCATCTTTAAAGTAATTGAAAGCAAAGATATAGAGAAATATTTCAAAAGCTGCTAGAGAAAGCACTGTAACACATACAGAGAATAAAATGTTAAAACTCATCACTCACAATGAAAATTAGAACATAAGATATAACCTTCTTTAAAGCATCAATAAAAAAGTGCAAAACCTTTTTCAAATAAAAATTCTATGCATTTCAATATTAACATTTCATAAATGCAAAGTAAGATAATCTGAGATGAGGAAATAAATTTCAGTAGTTATCAACAGATCTGCATTACATGGAAACAACAACGAAGTTTCTTAGAATAGAAAAGTGGATTCACAGAAAGGGATGAAAATAGTAAATATGTAGGCAAATCTATAACACTCAATACAGTTTTGTCTTATTATTTTTATGTATTTATATACTTTTCATTTATTTATACTTATTTTTCCTTATTACTTTTGTTTGTTTGTTTGTTTTCCGGTACCAGGAATCAAACTCACGACCTCGCGCTTGCTAGGCAGGCGCTGTGCTGCTCAGCTAAACCCCCAGCCTCCTCCTTATTACTTATTTATACACTTATATTTATTTACTTTTCTTATAATTCCCCTGCTAAAATAATTAAAATTAGAAGCACCAATATCAAGAAAGCTAACTTCTGTACATATCTTGATGTGATACAGAAGAAAGAAGCATCATGCCTATGACTTTTTAAATGAAACATGTTACCTGAATCTAAGCAAGAGTAAACATATAAACAAGGTCAGACGAGCTACAAAATAACTGGTCTATGCTTTTGAAAATTATCAAAGTCAGCTGGGCATGGTGGCGCACGCCTGTAATCCCAGCACACAGGAGGCTGAGTCACGTGGATCACTGCAAGTTCGAGACCAGCCTGGACTACAAAGAGAGCTCAAGGCCGGCCTGAAGTGCACAGTGAAACCTTGTCTCAAAAAAAGACAAAAAAAGTATCAAAGTCAAATCATTATGTTAAGTGAAAATATGGCAAGCAAAGAAGGACATGCACTGCATGATCGCACTTGGATGTTAAGTCTAAAAACTGGCTCTTGCGGAAGTTGGGGGTGGAATAGGAGTGAGCAGAGTGCAGCAGAGTAGGGGAGAGAGGGATGGGCAGAAATTGATGAGTGAGTGCCGAGTGACAGTGAGGCTAGAGGAGGAAGCTCTGCTGTGCTATGATGAATTAGGCTAGTTATAGAAAATAATTCTATCATGTGTATCTCAAAATTAAAGCAAAGTGTATCGGATATTTTCACCACAAAGACAGGATAGATTATTGGGAAGATACATAAGTTATCCTGATTAAATTACTGCACAATCTAAGAGTATAAAAATATCACATGGTACTCCATTACTATGTCCAATTTGATATATCAGTTAATAAAACTAAAAGCTGATAGAGACAGGTGCAGGGAAGGAAGGCTGAGAGGGGCTGTTTGAAATTGTAGCGAATCACAGAGATGTGCCAACTGTACGCAGTGTGCTGTTTACAAATGTAGAAAACAAAAGCTGTAAAGAAAACTTTAGCCTATTAACTCTAAACTGACAACCGGGTAATAATGTTGCATTAATGCTAAATTCTCTCATTTTTATTTTTAATTAAATATGGTCAGTGTTCTTCCTTATGTGAATTCCTCTTATGTCTTGCTGTTGGTTTAAAAGAAATCCAAAGTCATTGACATGCTCTAAATAACTTGTGTTCTTTACGTCTTCTGACTCCCTGGCCCCTCTGTCTCAGCACGTTGCTTACCCATTTGCAAGTCAACAGATAAACCACACAGGCTGTGTTTTTCTTTTTATTATTTTTCCTTTCTTTCTCAGAGATTTAGCTATTGTAAATATTCTTTTGTGTTTAGGACCTTTGCTCCTACCTGACCCACTAAACATATCCACATCTAAATCCTTCTTACTTTTCAGAATTCACCTTACAAAGCTCTTTTACAGAAAAACCCTTTGTTGTACGGCTTGTAATCCTCCTTTACTACACTAATATAATGTATTATTTATCTTTTTATAGATGAAACAATTGTAAAGAGAAATAGACAGTGATGCTGTTAGTATTTCACCAGTCCTTTCCCATGGAGTCTAGGCTTCCTGAGGTAAAAGAATGGCTCCTTTCTCTTTAGCACTGTATCTTTAACAATCAGCTCATTGCTTGGTCCACAAACAGTGTTCAGTGTACTCTCACTGAATGAGTAAGAAGGAGACAATTTATGAAGAAATACACAGTGCTTTAGTGTATAAAGGAAAGTTGGAGAGGCTTTTAAGTGTCTACTGTTGTCCTAGTTTCCTTCTGAGGAGAGTAGTTGCCTGAGTTGACACCAAAGAAAAATTGCTCTCATTTTGCACCTTATGACTATGCTCCACTAGCCAAAGCTTATTGACCTATGAATCACTGTTACAAAAGGTTATCTATCTAGAGGTTGCACAAAAATGAAAGTTTCTAATCTTTGAGATGACCCTGAATGTGAGTGATGGGCGTTAGTTATATTTTAGGATCTATACTGAGCGGTGACTGATTAACCTAACAAATTCCTTACTTGAGGTGGAAATTATAATTAAAAAAAGAAAAAAGATATTGATATCACTTTAAAAGAATAGCATACATTGTAGAAGATACAGAAGAGAAGAAAAAGAAAACTAAAAGTATAATAGCAGGGCCCTGGCGTCATCAGTCTTGAGAATGACCCAGTCTAGGAGGAAAAGCGCATGTCCTTTCTTATGGGTTACAGGACAACAATGTAGTGACATCCTCTGTCCTTGCTACTGTGTATTGGGAGAAAATGACCTGAAGGAATTAACACAATGCCATTCACACGCACTGATGGGTTTCTCTCCTCAGTAAGATTCCTACTGAGCGACCATGGCACAGAGCCAAAATGACACTGAGCCAACATGGTGCTGCCCAGTGGAGACCATGTGCTAAGCCCCATCTTTCTTCGGAGTCAAATTACAACTTCCTACTTCCCTTTCTGTAACATCCTGTTTCATTTTCCCATGCTCCCACCCAATCCCAGTGTGCCATGTCAGGCTATCCACCCACTAAACCCCACCTCCAGCCTGGGCCTGTTTAGCCTTTGTCCCCAGACCAGTCCCCTAGAAGCTCCACGTCCCTCCTTTCCACGGTGATCTTCTCCATACCTGCAATAAAGACATTTTTAATTTTGTTCCATTTCTTTCTGTGCCAGAAAAAACCTATCATGCTGGTGCCTATGACTCGGAGTGTGCAGGCCATGAGCACTCACTAAGGGACAGGGCTTTCACTCCCTTGTTTGGGCCCCCATGCCAATGAGCCCTTTTCCTTTGTCTGGATATTTTCTGTTGCCAGCCTTCACCTAACACCAGCCCACTCCAATTCTCACAGGTGAACCTACTTTCATTCTTGTTTCACGTTTGTTCCTTTTCCAAAAACCATAGGCCTACATCAAGACTCCCTTCAGAACTTCTGTGTCCTTCACATCCTTTGGCACACACTTCTGCCCTGTCAGTGATGATTGGGAGGGTAGATTTGGGCATTTTCTCCTCTCTTGCATCTCAAAAAGGGTGACAATCATCTCAGGGATTTTGAGACTGGATAATTAAGCCTCTTGCTTGCCTTTGATTCAGTCACAGAACAGGAAACACTAATTCCCACTCTCCAAAAAAGATTCTGTTTGGTTGTCTTCTATCTTATTTAAATGCCTTGGGAATCAGGAACAATATCAAACCAAAATAGTTAATCTTTTATTGCCAATGGCCTGAGGATGGTACCTTTGACATTAATATTCTTAGCTACCTAGACAATGTTTGCTACCACAACAGCAAGTAGAAGGAATTGCCATATGTTTAAGACTGTATTGCTCTCAGGGCTCATATTTCTCTCCTTCAGGCATGTGGGGTGACCCAAATATGCTTGGCCCACTCTACACTGCCAGAACCCCCATCTAAATCCTCTCCTGGCCCTCTCAATAATGTTCCTTCTGCCTTTGCTCGCCCCCACCCTCTCCACAAGCTGACATTTTACCCTCTTCCTCTCATCCCAATCCCAATCAGCCAGATAACCAGAACCACTAACCCCAGCCGTCTCAGACAGTGGCCCAGTGCCCCTCTCTATACCCTCCTTTGCCCACTTCTGAACCTTCATAATCTCCCAAACCCACTGTTTGCCTAGCCCCCACTTTCTACACACCATCCTCTGACCCTGCTCCTTCTCCCTCTGCCCCTCCACCATCATCCCTGTCATCAGCCCTACATACTTGGCCCCATGCGCCATCTCATTTTCCTCTTCCTCGATCAGCTGACTGATCCCCATCCTCTCAAGATACAATGTCTATTTCATCTCAAAGCTCCTCTTCTTCCTCTTCTTCCCCTCCCTCATTGCCTTTCTCTCCTCCAGGCCAACACACCCAATCCAAAAGGTCACATAGTGAAAAGACACAAGATGGTGACCACCTGCCACATGGTCACCAGTATCCATCTTGGTGTAAGCGACATGGTCACTGGAATCCAGCTTGCTGCAGGTCACGTGACCACTCTCCCCATTTTTCCTGATTCCATCCACTCAATGCCACCCCCTCCTGACTCCAATCACTCTTCACCATCGCATAGTTCATCTCAACCTCAACTTTTATGCCCCCTTTGGGATCAGGCTAGCCCTGAGGGACTAGTTCATATCCATATTCCTTTTTCCCTCACCACCTGTCCCAAATTAACTGCAAGCTAGATTCCTTTCTCGCTAACCCACAAACTTATATTAGAGAGTTTGAATTTATAACTAATTCTTATTATTTACATTTAAGGATGTTTACATGATTCTAAATACCATTCTCACATCTCAGCAAAGAACTCAATTATGGAACATGGCTCCAGAGGAAGCTGATCATAGTCATTGAGCAAATACTGCTGAAAATGGCCCTGGGCCTGTTACAGTACCAGAGCAGAACCCCAACTGGGATTATCAAAATGGAGATGGGTCTGATAAAGTACATAAGATGATTGAATGTTTAATTGGGTGTCTTAATAAAATAGCCCATAAGCACACTAATTACAATAAGCTTTATAACAAGTCCAAGAAGCTAATGAAAATCCAGCTGTGTTTCTACTAATGTAGACCCCGACTCTCCTGAAGGAATACTTGTTATTAATTCTCTCCTTATTTACCAGTCTGCCCCTGACATTCAGGCAAAATTACAAAAGACTGAGCTTGGCCTTGGAACCCCACAGGGAGACCTCCTTAGCATGGCCTTTCATGTCCTTAACAACAGAGAACAAAAACAAAAGGAAGGAAAAGAAGCACAAAAGAAGCTTGCTAAATATAAAACTGATCTTTCAGCAGTGGCACTTGGAGCTCCTAAGACAAGGAAACCCAAACAAAGCAGAGCAACCCAAGTCCCTCCTGGAGCTTGCTTCAAGTATGGCAAAGAAGGACATTGGGCCTGAGACTGCCCCAATCCACGACCTCCACTGGGACCCTGCACACTCTGCAACCTCAAGGGCCATTGAAAGTGTGACTGTCCAGGCTGCCAGAGTGTGGGTAAGCCTTCCTCTAATTCCTTGCCTTCACAGGAGATTTCATGGCCACCAGATTCATTATGGGCCAATGTGCTTGTTCTAGCCACTGAAGAGGCTTGATGGGTTCCCCAGTCCCCATTGAGGCATCCTTCTTGGAGTCCCACATCTCACTGGGCATCTCAGATAAGATGCTTTCTTTTCTTGTAGATACGGGAACCACATATAGTGTTCTTTCTGAATTTTCAGGTTGCTGTATTAGATCCACAGTCTCTGTAGTGGGAGCTGATGGCCAACCTACACAGCCCCTACAAACAGAACCTATCCACTGCAGGTTCCAAAATCTTTTTTTTACTCACAATTTTCTAGTAATACCAATGTGTTCAGCAGCACTTTTAGACAGGGATCTCCTCCAAAAACTTAACTTCTCCCTCCCCATGGTTCTTTTCCTTCAAATTACATTGCAGCATGTTGCAAGCCCATTCCCTCCATTTCCTCCTTCCCTTGTGGACCCCATAGTCTGGGACACTTCTAACCCAACTCAGAATACTCATGCTTTACCTATACTCATATGGCTCAAGATCCTTCAGTCTTATCTTGTGTTCTCCAATACTCCATATCTCCCAAACATCAACAAGGTCTCAAACCCATAATCAAATGTTTTTTAGCCAATAGTTTTCTCAGAGCCACCCACTCACCCTACAACACTCCCATTCTCCCAGTATTCAAGACCAATGCTACCTATCGCCTAGTATAAGATCTTAGGGGTAATTAACAACTCTGTTACTCCAACCCACCCAAGGGTGCCAAAGCCATACACTATGCTCCCACATATTCCTCCTCCACTACCCACTTCACAGTCCTATATCTCAAAGATGCTGTCTTCACAATCCCTTTACACCCTGACAGCCAAGATATTTTTGCTTTCACATGGCCTGATCCAGACACTGTCAGGGCCCTACAACATGCATGGACAGTCTTACCTCAAGGCTTCAGAGATGGCCCTCACTCCTTTAGCCAAGTCCTCACTGCTGACCTCACAGCTCTTGACCTCAAACCCAGCACCCTCCATCAGTACATAGATGACCTCCTTTTATGTTCTCCCTCTCACAGTCTAGCTATACTTCTTGCAGACACTCCTCTCAATTTCTTCTCCAATCGTGGGTATGTGGTCTGTCCTGCCAAAGCTCAAATAGCCTCCCCAAAGGTCGAATATCACTCCATCACCACTGATTGCAAGGCAATCCTCCAAAGTCTCCAAATACCCACAACAAAGCAACAAGTCCTATCCTTTCTTGGGCTAGCCAACTTCTTTCGTCTCTGCGTTCCTAATTTTGCCCTAGGTCAACCTCTCTACAAAGCTTTCAAGAGCTCCTTATCAGAGCCCCTGAACCCCACCACACCTATACACTCTCATAAGCTAAAAGACACTGTTCTAAGGGCCCCAGCCCTCACCCTCTCTAACCCCACTCAACACTTCACCCTGTATACTACCTCTCAAGGTAACAATGCCATAGGTGTTCTGGAACACAAAAAGGGACACAAAAGTTGCTGATATTCCTAAGACAAAATAAACACTAAAAATATATAGTTATAGATAAAAAGTTTTAACTTTTTCCAAATTCTTCTTATAAGAGATCTCTGCTGACCTACAAAAATAAAAATAAAAGAGTTCTGACTTGCCTTTATAATTAAAAACTTCAAAATTACGTAAATCATTATAATTTAATTTGACCAAAAATATATTTGAGTGCACTCTGATGTTATAAGAAAATTGTCTTGTGTATGTGTCTTTGTTTGTCTCTCTGTCCAATCTATAAACAGCTATTTTATTTGAGTTTAAAAAATTTTTCTTCTTGTATTTTTTTATTTTTGAAACAATTGCCTGTAATTTAATTTGACTTATAGATAAATGTTATCTAACTTAAGGGTATGCTTCCACAAAGGTTGCAAACTGGTCAAAAAGATGTCAAAATTGCTCTTATAAATGTTATATGTTCATAGCACATACAAAATTGTTAAGATAATTAAATAAAAATCCCTTATGGTAGGGAGAAACTGCTGGAGAGGACTCCAGTTGATGAATAAGGAAGCAGCTGCCTGGAAATATTTCCTCAGTCCTTGTTAATTTATAGGCAGCCCCCATAATCTTCATAGCCTTATCGGAGACACCCCAATAAATATTGTTAAAAATATATTATTGTGATATGTTTACACTGGCCATTTTCAGAGGGTCAAGTTTTCAAAAATAAGACCATAAGGTTTTTTGATTAACAGATGTTAATGATACAAAACTGGATTAGAAAAGAAAATAATAATTCATTGTTGTCAATTTCATGGAGTATGAAATGTATTCATTTCTTCGAAATGTATGATATTTTAAAATGTAAAACTGGGATTGTTTATAAAAGTGAGACATTTTCTTTCAGATTCAGACATATGCCTTTCTGTTGTGCTCCAGATACTTATATGAAGAAGTTCATGTCAGGCCAAAATGAGGTCATCATTTAATGTTAATCTTTTCACAAAAACTTATGTGATGTATATGCTATGTATATGCAGCAATCTTTCCTGTCTCTTGGCCATAGGGGTTGAGTGCCTGGATAACTGAGCACTCTGAACCCGATTCTGAGAAACAAATTCTCTATGCCAGCACCATTCTGGAACCTGGTGCAGCCGCCGCCACCAAGCAGTCTTTCACCTTTGCAGTTTTGAGGCTGCAAAGGGTGGAAACTTGCTTCTTGTGATGCCCTCAGGCTAGTTTTTCAATTCTCTGGTTCCTCCTCAGCAATGGATATCTCCTTAGCCTTATCTTTGCAGCTCACAACTTCACTGGAGCTTCCTTTCTGGCCAAACTCACATTGTTTTAAATCATTCTACTGGGTTCTTTGCTCTTGATTCTGAACATAAATCTGGCTAAAATCCCCCAACAGTTGCCATGCTACTGCTCCAACATTTGACTGCCTTGAAATTTCTTCTACCAGACTAATTAGTCCACTGCCCTTCATCTTAGTTTTAGGTAAAGTCTATGGACACCAGCAAAATGCAGACAAACTTTCTGCCAAGCCATAATACACATCATCTGGAGTCCAGCACCCAATGCAGTCTTTCTTCCCAGCAGAAACCTCCCAAACCCAGTTTTTTACCAGCAGGATTTCTATCAGCCTTCTGGTCTTCTGAGCTCTGACCAGAATCTCCCATACAGAACAGTTGAAGGTGTACCAGCTCCACTCTTTCAGTGACATCTCTGAACCTTTCCAAACACTTACAACAAGACATTTCCACAGGTTCTTGAACCACATGGTCAGGTAAAGTCACAGCAACAATCTCACTTCTCTGGTACCAAATTCTGTCTTGGTTACTTTTCTCTCATTGCTGAGACAAAATACCCAATGCCCACAATTAAGGAAGGAAAGTTTATGGAGATTTCAGTCCACACTCAGCTGGCTCCAAGGCAGACTGGCATGAGGCAGAGGGCAACAGTTCATAGCAGTGGAAGACAACAGCAAAGGCAACAAGAACAAAAGGGAGGAGCTGCAGAGGGAAAAGCAAGCCTCTTTCCCTCCCTGACATTGTATGCAAACTATCTGCCCCAGGACAGGTGTAGCAGTCACATCCATGAATCAATCATAAACTCTAGAAGCTTCCCCATGACTGCATGAGGATTTAGGGGTACATGCAGACAGAAACTACAATAACCATAATACTGTACATATCCCATTCTTTGAAATTGTAATGATTCAGATGCCATGTCCTCCCCTCCCCAAACAGAAATTCACCAAAGTGTTCCTTTGAAAATCTACTTGAATACATAATATTCTAAAATGTAATATTTGGTGTCTATTTCCTGATGAAAATGGTTATATTCTAATTAACCATTTCTAAACTCCCTTTCCATGTCTATTATGTGAGAAGTATAAACCATAGCATAATTCCATTATAATTTTTTATTCAACAATAATGGCATTAGTTGATAAAAAATGGCAATTTAATTCTAAAAATAACTTCTATAAGTGCAATAATTGTTAAGGACACTATGTGATATTTACAAAATTCCTAATCATCTTACCTCCTCAAAATTTTGAATGCATTTAAAAATACTTTCATCACTTTTCTCTTCCCATGAAGTCACCAAACCATTAGTAAGCAATACAATGAGAATTACTGTATGATGACATAGAGAAATGCACAAACTAGAAGGTATATAAGGATCAAATACTGAAAGTTAATAGACATGCAACAGAAACCAATGTATATCAGGTAACTGGATAGGGACAGCTGGAATAGCACAAAATGAAGTGACAGGGTTCAACATGAGATTCAGGGGAGGCTCGGAAATCAAGAGAGAAGTTCAAAGGCAATAAAAATAAGTGGGGTAAAAAAAGCACAAATAATTTTTACTCTAATTAGTACTGTAATGCTGTGAAAATAGTCCTTTACAATAGCATAAATAGGGGAAGTTTTTATGTGATCCAAACATCTTCTGTCAGTAATTCTTTTGTGGATCAAGACCATTTTAATACTTTGCCAGTGATAAAGATTTGATCTTCTGTGCCACGCTGTTGATGGATTTATTTCAGGGCTGTAAGAAGCAAACAGCATCTTTTGGAATTGGTCCTGTATCCAAGTTATTTATGGCAGGTTATAATCTCCTGAACTAGGAATTGCTATCTCAAGGCTTGTCTAAGTCTCCAGCCTCACATTTCAAACGATTGACTGTTAAGGGCTTTAAAAGGCTGTGACCTAATGTGAGTGCTCACTTTGTTTCTTCCATGAGAGGACCTGTGAGGAAACCTGTGCAAGTGACATTGTTCTAACATGTGTTTAATTGAAATCACAATATCACTGCACTCACATTGGTCTATTCAGCTTTTCTCAAAGCATACACTGAACCAAGAAAATGGCTATAAAATCCCCTTCATTAAATTGTACAGACTGCATTAAAATATTATTAATCTTAGATTTGATATGCTTTGTTCTAGCTTTCAAATGATGGAGGATCAAAATAACAACTGAGCATTTTAATGCAACAGTTTCTTTGATGATTACAGTTTACTTTGAATTATTTTATTCTTCATTTTTTATTAGCATACATGTGTGATACATAGTGTTTACATTCCTCCTGGGGAGGTGGTACAGGTAGATAATGCATTTTAATTCTGTTTTACACCCCAGCCCATTCCTCCCTCCAATGCTTGAGCCCCTTCCCCACTGAGAAAGATCTGGCACTCTACTCCCTATTATCTTTTATTTTGCACTTTATTTGTGCCTTAGATCTCTCATATAGAGAAACAATGTATGCAGGCTTGTGTGTTTAATTACTGCACTTAACATTATGGTCTCAAGGGGCATTGTTTTACTACCAATAACTCAAGCTTATCCTTCTTTATGGCAGAGTAGTACTTTATTGTGTATAAAGTGCCTTTCTTTACCCAGTTATATATTTATATACATATACAGGACATTTTAAAATTTAGCTACTATAAATTGTGTTACTATAAACATGGATATATATATATAATCTGTAATGTGATGTATTTAACTCTTTTTAGAAAATGCTGAGAAGAGAAATACCTGAGAGATGTGCTATAAGGCATGTATTATTTTGAGTGTTAATTGCATATGTACATTGTAGTAAGAATTTTCATGATTGAAATATATATCTATATAATTTATCCTAACATGAATTATTATATGAAAATTAGGCAAGTCATCTTTGTTCTTGATAATCTATTGAATGTATACCATTCTATTATAAGTTTATATCACATTAATCATTATTTTCAAGTTATATTAATATTCTCAAATATACCTGTGAATGCCTATACAATTGCTAACATATAAACCACTAAATGTACTCGGGCAAGTAACATCCATTTGTACTTATGAGCAAAACTGATTTTGACTAAGAAAGTCTTATTCAGTGTAAATTTTAAAATTTGCAGTAAAAAAGAAATCAACAAAACTCTGTTGTTATTGCAATACCTGGCTGGCAATACAACCTGGGATACAGTTGGTAGTCCAATTCCTCTGGAAAGACATGTTAGAGTGACAGAACGTTGTGTCAGAAGTAACAAGCATTCAGTAAGTTTATGCCAAGTGGAGAGGACTGGTTATCATGATAGATGTCCATTTTATTCTTTATTTGCCAGGAGAAAATATGAAAGAGAGTAGAGGGTGTGGATTTTGCCTAACTTTGCTTTTTCACCCTTTTTGCTGTATTTGGGCCTGAGGCCAAATGGATAAGCTGGCTCAAAAGAAGGTGAATTTCCCGGCAATTATTCTATTTACATTCAAATGATAAACTTCTCTAGAAATACCCTTAAAGACATACTGCCACTATCTCATTGGTTTTCTAGGTATTTTTTAGTACAATAAGGGTGTCACCTAAAATTAACTATCAAAACATGGGATAAACAAAAAATAATTGATAAGCTCAGCAGCCAGATAGCTTGCTCTTAGGTACAAAGGTGGGATGGAATTGCAGAAGAGGCAAAATTTTCCCTTTACCCCTTAAGAAATGTTCAAATGTGTCTCACAATTAACTGATATAAGAAAACTCAGCAGAAGAAAAGCGTGCAAATTTAATACTATGTGACATAACCAGTTTTCTATCATTTTAACAAACACATGAGATAAGTGATAGCAAAAACAGTTTATGTTTTCTCAAGGATTGAAAAGTTCCACTCCAAGATCAATTGGTGCTGTTGCTTTTGAGTCTGTGGGAAGTAATACATCCTCTTGAAAAGTGTGTAGTGGAATAAAGCCTGTCACCTCATGACTGGGAAACAGAACACTAAAAGAGAAAATACCACGTTCCACAGTACCTTTGAAGGCATGCTGTCAATGACTTGAAGACTGTCACTAGGCTCTACCTCTTAAAAGACCGTCACTTCCCTCCCGATAACACCAGAAGATCAGGGACCTTGCCTTTAACCCAGGAGTGATTGGGGACACGCCAGATGGAAATTAGAGCAAACACATTCAGAACTGGAACACAGGACTGTACACTAGGAAAACAGGATGCAACAAAGAGGTTGGTTCAGGGTAGTGAGGTAATTGTCTGTGGAACTGACCAAGACAATATGAAACCAGATTTGTTTGTATGTATTACTCTCAGCCTCAACTTTCTATCTTTGCTAATAAGAATACATTCATTTCATATCAAAAGGAATCTTTCATATAAACATTTCATATCATGTTTTAAGAATCAGCATAAACATACTAGTTGACCTTATAAGCACCATTTTGCAAATGTGTTTAACTCCAATAATCAATAAACCAAAATTACTATGTGATAGGTTTTTCCTATCAAAAGGAATAGAACAAAATAGATATGTCTTTATTGAGGGCACAGAGAAGACCACAGTAGAAAGGAGGGACGTGGAGATTCTGGGGGCCTGGCCTGGAGACAAAGCCTAAATAGGGCTAGGCTGGAGGTGGGGTATAGTTAGTTAAGCCCTTGATATGTAACATATAACACTCTCTTTAGACAAGATCTGGTGGTTTTCAGTAACAGGAATCTAGCATATTTATTGCTGCTTTACCTGTATGGTTACTTGGAGTTTTGTAATCTCTAGGCAAGAATAAACCAGTTTCTTAGAGAAATCAGTATTACTATGGGACTGCTTTATACATCTTGTATTCATTCCCATTGGATGTTTAAGACCAAGTTAAAGTGAGACCAGTATTAATTAAAATGAACTTCTTGCTATCTATCTAGGTCAGTTAAAGCTCCTCAGGATTTACCTTGGATCTATAACAGTGCCTTTCAGTTCTACTGTCAGTGTCAGCTGTCTGGATGAGTCACAGCCACTGCTTGACCAGGTTGCTTTCTTTGAAAGGTTGGGAGACATTTTCTCCTGGTGACTCTTCATAGGCACACTGTACACCTTATAATCATTTTCCTCTGTGCAACCATAATCTCCTAGATCAGAAGATCAGGGAATCAACTGAGTTAGTCATACGATGTTGCAGCAGAGGTTCTCTTATGTTCTGTATCTTTATTGTCCTCAGAGGCCAAGGGCCAAATATTGACTATCCTCTTAGCTATCTGTCTTTCTAATTTTGTCTCCAAACCCCAGTTGTTGAACATCCAGAAGAGATTAATGACATTATATTTTAATGGGAGAAGTAAGCTTAATTATTGCTATGGTTTATATCTGAATATCTCTCCAAAGCCTCATGCAGTCATGGAATGAGTTTCTAGAGTTTATGATTGATCCATGGTCCAATGCTGGGATTATAGGTGAGTGGTACACCTATCCTGGGGCAGAAAGTTTGCATACAGTGTAATGGAGGGAAAGAGGCTGCTTGCCACTCTTCCACTTGTGCTCTTGCTGCTTTTGCTATTTTCTGCTGCTATGAACTGTTCCACTCTGCCATGTGCCACCATGAATTGGAGCCAGCCAAGTATGGACTGAAACTCCCACAAACCATGAGGTAAATAAACCTTTCCTTCCTTAATTTTGAATATTGAGTATTTTCTCTAATGAGAGAAAAGTAATCAAGATAGAATTTGGTGCCAGGAGTGCGGTTGCTGCTATGACTGTACATGACCACGTGGTTCAAGAGCCTTTGAAAATGGCTTATGGGAAGTGTTTGGAAAGGTTCAGAGATGTCACTGAAAGAGTAGAGCTAGAACACCTTCAACTGTTCTGTATGGGAGATTCTGGTCAGAGCTTAGAAGACCAGAAGGCTGATAGAAATCCTGCTGGTAAAAAACTGGGTTTGGGAGGTTTCTGCTGGGAAGAAGGAACGCTCTGGGTGCTGAACTTCAGATGATGTGTATTATGGCTTGGCAGAAAGTTTGTCTGCATTTTGCTGGTGTCCATAGACCTTACCTAAAACTAAGATGAAGGGCAGCAGACTAATTAGTCTGGTAGAAGAAATTTCAAGGCAGTCAAATGTTTAGGGAGTGGCATGGCTCGTGTTGGGGACTTTTAGCCAGATTTATGTTGAGAATCAAGAACAAAGAGCCCAGCAGGATGCTTTAAAATGTTGTGACTTTGGCCAGAAAGGAAGCTCCAGTGAAGCTGTGAGCTGCAAAGATAAGGCTGAGGAGATCTCCATTGCTGAGGAGAAACAGGAGAATTGAAAAACTGGCCTGAGGGCATCACAAGAAACAGCAAGTTTCTACCCTTTGCAGCCTCAAAACTGCAAAACTGAAAGACTTTACTTTGAGAAGAAAGCTGCAGAGCACCATGTTGCAGAATAGCTGCGACAACACTATGTTCCAGAATGGGAGCAACATAGAAAATATTTTCCTCAAAGTTGAATTTGGAATGTCTAGTAATCCAGGCCCTTGATCCCTATAGCTAAGAGAGAGGAAAGCCTTTCCACTGCTCCAGCTGGCAGCAGAACTTGGCATCATCTATGTGGTGCTGGTTTTAGGTGCATGGAGAATGCAAGAGTTCTGAGGTTAAAAAGGCTTCCACCTAGCTTTCAGAAAGCTGGGAGGCCAGACAGTGTGTCCCTGAGAGGGTAGCCTGTGAAGCTGTGAGTATGAAGCGAAAGGTGCAGTGGAGATCTCAGAAATTTGGAAAAGCCAGAAACATGGATTGTCTGAGGAAAGCTTCAAGGAGTGAGAAAAGTGGGCCCAAGAGAGAAGCTGTGGCAGCTGTAACCTTCAGAAGTGCCATAAAGGTGGAGTCATGAAAGCCCTTTTGAGCTCATAATGTGCCACAGATTGCTTCAGATGCTGGACATGGAACTATAGGACATAATGTTAGCCCTGCTCAATTTTGTACTTACTTTGGTCCCAGATCTCTGTATCACCCTGCTTGTACCTTTTGGAATGGTAATGTTTATGTTGTGTCATTGAATGTTGAAAGTGTTTAACTTTTCATTTGTACAAGAGCTCATGGCTAAAAGTTTGCCTTACATATTGGAGGACACTTGGAATCTGGACTTTTCAGCAGTGATGAAACTGTGAGGACTTTGGCAACTCTTGAAGATGGACTAAATGCCTTTTGGATAAAGGGATGTGCATGAGTCTTTGGGGGGCTAGGGGTGGAATGTTATGGTTTGTGTGTACATGTCCCTACAAATCCTCATGCAGTCATGGGGCAAACTTCTAGAGTTTATGACTGATTCATGGGGTGAGTGCTACACCTGCCCAGGGGCAGGTAATTTGCATACAATGTAAGGGAGGGAAAGAGGCTTGCTCTTCCCCCTGCAACTTCTCCCTTTTGCTCTTGTTGCCTTTGCTGTCTTCCACTGCCATGAACTGTTCCCCTTGCCACATACCACTCGGCCTTGGAACCAGCCGAGTGTGGACTGAAATGTCTAGAAACTGTGAGCTAAATAAACCTTTCCTTTCTTAATTTTGGGCATTGGGAATTATGTCTCAGCAATGAGAGAAAAGTAACCAAGACAGTGGGTAAATGGTAAATTAAGATGCTTTTTGAGCATTAACTCATTCTTTTCTAGTTCTCAGCATGCTACTCCACAGTGGAATGCACCCATAGAGTGCTTTCATGCTTTTCTCTATGGCAATGTGATTTTTTGATTTAAAAAATAGAACAATTTCCCCCCAGGTAAAATAATGATTATATATTCCATTATAAAGTTGTTTATTGATGTTTATGACAGCAAAACTATGCCATCACAATCAAATTTCAAATAATGAAGATAAAGAGAGTATGAATTTTAACCTTTTGGGAAAATTACTTTAACAAATAGCTGAATAAATGCCTCAGAAGATCAAGTGAAGCAGCAAGAAAGAAAGAAACTAGGTGATTATTAAATTTCTGTTTGTTTGTTTATTTGTTTAGAAAAGAGACAGTGAACTTATTACCAGATGGTCTACCTTCTTCTGAAATATGTAGAGAGCATCATTTTGAGTAGAGGAGTGCAAGATTGAAGGCTGGTAGAATAACCAAATGAAAGAAGGAGAAATGGATTATCATTAGAAAGTTTTTCAACCATGGAAGAAAATATACTTGGGGATATTTTTCAAAAGATGGAAATCTTGTAGAAGGATTTTATCACCATTTTTAAGGTCAAATAGAACTTTAGACAATATGTTATCTCTGTAATATAAACATGAATGATTTAGAAGTTGTTTTATCAGGAATAGTAGGTTTTTATATTATATTAAGATAGAGCTGCATTAAACTGTGAAGTTAACTGTAATAATTGATTTACCTTTAAGCATTTCATATCCAAAATTAGGGACACAAACTATTGAGCTCTGAGAATTTTTTGAACAGATTTTTCTACATCAGTGAATGTATGCAAGACTAAAAAAGGGAAAAAAAACCCATAAATTTTACATAAAAATAAAAGTTAACATTTACTTTTACAGATTTATTTTCATTTTTTAGTATCCAACATATATGGAAAACAGATTTCTTCAGAAAATCTTCTAAGAACAAACAGGAATCCCCACCCACTCCTACCCACAACACCACCTTACACCATGCTCAAGGAATGCATTACCTGCTGCATTTCTCACTTCTTCATGGGTCGTAGACATGCACTTTGTCAACCAATGGAAAAGAAGAAGGATAGGATGCACTTCATGCCCCTTAACTCATTACTTATGCATGTAATAGAATCAGTCCTCTATATTCAAAAGTTTTGCATACAGGTATTCAAATAAGCAAAGATCGATATATGTATGTGTATGTCCTTGTATGATTGTGTCTATATTCAATATGTACAGAAATTTTGTTCCTCTTTTCTGAAACAAAGTATAACAACAGTTTTCATAGCTTTATATTGTACTAGATGTAATCATCTTTTTTTCCTTAGGATAGAACTCTAAGCCTCATAGTAAGCACTTTATCACTGAGCTACATAGACATACTATACTTATACATATTCTAGAAAGGGAATAAAAGATGGAAGGTTTGCATGTGTTATATGTAGATACTATACCATGTAATGCAAAGGATTTGAACTTTCACAGATGTGAGTGTCCACAGGCTGTCCTAGAACAAATTCCCCATAGATACCAAGGGAAGACTATATAAAAACAGCTATGTAATATTTTAGATGAGGTAATACATACAATGCACATTTTATAATACATAGTAAGCATTTAATATCTGCAGATAACCCATTTATTTAACAAATATATATTGGTTGGCCAACATAAACAAACACTTTCTATGTGCTTAAGATTCTGTGCAATGCAAACACAAATTTTCAGTATTATTATACAGTATTCACAGTCTTCCTCACAGGAGCTATACTAAGGTTTTAAAAATAAAAATCATATTAAGTGATTTTTAAGGAAATCAAAGATTTAAATAAAGGGAGCAATGTATAATGCTATTGAGAGAATTCAATATTGTTATGATGTTTACTATCAACAAACTTTCAAGTCTATCACAGTATCATTTCCATGAGAATTTTTACTAGAAATGGATAAGGTGATTCTAAAACTGACATGAAAATACAATAGTGCTCAAATGACCAAAACAATCAATAATATACAAAACTGGAGCTCTTATACTACCCCTAATTCCATACTTCTTGTAAAGCTACTGTAAGTGAGGTATAACAATTGTGGTAGCAATATATAAGAGTTAATAAAATATATTTAGAGACAATAGACAATAGACAATTGTCTATTATACAATAGACAATTAATTTCAGTAAAGGTGGATTCTGCGGTGAAGAGAGTTTTCAAAAACTGTGCTAATTATTGAGTTTTCATATATTGAGAAAACTTTGATTTGTACCTCAGAAGACATACAGAAAACGACTCACAGGAGCTCATAGACCCAAATACATCATAAATGTTCTGAAGGAAAATATAGCAGAAAACCTCTGATTTTCATTAGGTAAAATGTTCTTAGCTATGACATCAAAGCACATTGAGTAGAAGAACAGTATTGATGAAATGCACTTCACCCAGTGAAGAACTTCTGGTCTTCAATAGTGACCATGCTTTATAAGCATACCAAATAACATACTTGCACACATATGCAAATGAGGAATTATATAAATATTTTAAATCTCAGAATACATAAATAATTCCCCAAATAGGGTACAACTAAGCCACAAGCCTAAACAACCAGACTAACAATAACAAAGACAACTGGTTTGAATAAACATTGACCCCCAAATGTGCTCAGATGGCAAATGAGTATTTTAGCTCCTCGTCGCCCCTGGTCATTATATCAGTGCAAAGTAAAATCACATTTTATATCCTTATGCACTGATTAGAGTAGATAGATTAAAAAGGAGGACATATCTCATATACAGAAAATTGGGACTCTCACACTCTGCTAATACAAATTTGAACTGATACAGCTACCATTCAAAAATAGCCATTTCCTTAAGAATTAAACATGCACTTACATTCTGAAGTTGGAGATGTGTATTTGCCTCCTCATACACGTTTGAATGCCAATGTAAGTAGCAGCTAATATTTTAACAATCAAACACTAGAATCAACAGAAATGTCCATTAGTGGGAGAATGGGGATAAATTTTGGTATATGCATATAACAGACTATGGGTCAGAAATAAAAATGAATGAGCTATTGATACACAGTACTGTAAATGAATCTCAAAATAATTTTACTGAAAGAAATATACAAAATGTGTATACTATTACATAATTTTGCATTATACACACAAATTGATTATATATATTTATAGAAATTGCAAAGTAATCTATTAATTATAGAAAAATTGGAGTTTTTCCTGGGAGTGGAAAGAGATGGTAAGGAGTCTGGAGAAGGTTATCAAGGGGTAAAAATTATGTTAGATGTAGTAGATACATTAATTATTTTGATATTAAAGATCTTTAAAGTGAATTAAATATTTTAAAACTTTTCAATTTGTTCAATTTTAGTATTTGTAGTTTATTGTATATAAATTATTACTCAAAAATATTATTAATGTTAGAAGTAATAATACTTTCCTGTACTATTACTGCAGGTCAATTGGGAGAATTCAATGTCATAATATGGAATTATTAAGAAATTGATACATAACGAATGCATAACAAATTTAAAAAATAGCTTTTTCTTTTTTTTGAGTCACTCCATTCCAATCTTCAGATGATGTTGATTGCAGTGGGTTAAAATCTAACCTCACAGCAGCAGGGATTCCCCATAATCTTTGAATGTGTCGATCTTCACTGACCTGCTTCCAACATTCTTTTCATTCAAAACGTAGTTCAGGTGTTAGGCACCCTGTTGTATTCTCCACATATATCCACTCATTCTTCTTCTAGGATGAAAATCATCATCTTATTGGGTCTCACATACAGAAATATCATTAATCACTGTGTCCTGACACAGAAAAATAGTAACTTCTAACTGTATTGCAGGTAAGTCATTACTTAACGCTAAGCTTTCCTCCATCTTGAATTTTAGATGTTAACAAATGACATGGCAATGAAAAGATCTATTATTATTATTAAAGCACACCCTTCTTAATCCACCATCTCCTAATCAGTACGGAAGAGGAAAAATGGAGAAACAAAGCCCCTAGTAACAGTGGACATGAACTTGAAATTAGTGTTTAATTAATACTTGATGATAATGCTAATTAGCACTTACTGCAATACTTTTGCTGAAGACAGGTATATTAGTGCCAATAGTAATCTGGAATAATCTAGAACAACATTACTTAAAGAGAGATCAGTCCTTCAATCATTAATCTTAACAGAAGACAACACTAAATCTCTCAGCACTCTGTTTATGTGCTTTATTCACTTATTTACTTGGAGTGATTTCCGCAAGCACATGACCTCTTCAGGGCGTTACTACTGAAGTAGGGTCTGTACCATACCCATTGATTTTCTTCATGGTGAATTGAGGGTATTATAAAAAAGAGAATTGTGAATGGAAAAATCTTTTTCCAGTTTCCAGTGATTTGTGTGTGCCTGTATATGTGTACCTATAACTTAATAATATGGAGAGATCATAATTATTTGCATAACATAAAAGAAGTGAAACTTACTGTTACCAATGTGAGGATTCTATCTGCCCTGATTAATTCACTGTTCAAATATTTTTATTTTTTTTCTGTATTTTTCATCTTGTCACTTTTCCTATTTTTTTATTAATTTTATTCCTCCTTCATTCTTCCCACTTCTACTATAGCAGTGCCCCATGAAGACAAATTATGTGAAATAAGATCAATTTTAGCAGTACATTTCGCATCAAACTTGATACCTGGTCAACTTCTGTGGGAACATGGTTGATATTATGGACAAATCACCTAAGAGTACTAGAAAATATAGCATATAAAATAAAATTGGAAATTTTTTACAAGTTGTGTTTACTTGGAAGAAAATCACTGTACCTCTTGGCTATGATGCTGAGCTCAAATACCCAATTCATTGAATTCAAATCCCAAGCCTACTTCCAATGAACTCCTTGTATTAGACAAATTATTTCATTTCTTTATAGATTGACTGTGGATATATAAAATATCTATCTCAAAATTATGTATTTATTAAGTAAATTTATTCATGTGAAGGTGGCTAGGACATCTGAATATAATGAGCATTCAATAAATGCAAGCTATTAATACCATCATTCAATACACTTAAGATGGCATAAATTACCATTCTCCTTAACTCATCAATCTCTTTTCAATTTCTTTAATTGAATTTGTTCACTGAACACTTCTCATGTTCTACTTATATTTTTAAGTGCATTGATCTTATTTGGATGTGATTCTTGTATCTAAATTTAAGAGAAAGATTGCTTCCAGTCTCTATATCAAATATCTGTTTCTATACCTAAACACTATTGACTTCTTATTATACTGACTTCCTGGAGTGATTATGCATTCAAGTCTTCAAATGTATAAATGACTTCATATATGATTAATTACTATATTCCAAAATCCTATTGCCAGTTTTCTTTCTTTTATCCAGTAAGTTTGGCTTTTCTCATTATCCAATTACATTATAATCCTTTAAAAGCAAGTGTCTGTTTTATTTCTACATGTTATCTAAAAATTGTTGATTTAATGAATTAGATTGGAGAAGTAAAAATAATCTGAGTTTTATGAAACTCACCACTAAATCAGGACATGTGATATAAGGAACATTGATCTTCATGATGAAACCTCCTTTAGATTGATTCTATTGCTCTTCCTTGTTTCCCAAAGGATGTATGAGGACTGAGGGTCCTCACATTTGGCTTTGGAACAGAGCACAGCGTTCTTGAAGAGGATTTTCATATGAACTTCTTCACAGGAAAGACTCATGTTACATTCCTATGCTAATGAAAGAGATGTTTCATACTGGATTTTATTTTTGAGGCATGGAATCATGAGAATTTTCTCCATTGTTTAATTCATGGCCTAAGCTACAGAGCACAAGGAAACAAATCTTCATATTTGAACACTTTAGAATATTATTTTTGTACTGAAAAAAGCTATAGACTTTCTGCCAGAAAATGCAGTGAAGAATAAAGTCCAATGAGTCAATAAAGGAATATTAAAACGATTAAGCATGATAGATATAGCATTACGTCTAGGAGAGAAGTTTAGACAGACCTCATCGATTTTACTTGCAATCTCACCAAATTGCCTTTACTCTCTTCTTTCGCTTAGTAACTTGCTAATAGTTCAAGTTCTACTTTGGAGAGACCATTATTTGTCTGAGTTGAGTTACAGGTTTGTACATGGCAAAATATTGTGCAAAGTGAAAAGATTAGTTTAGAATTTTAACAGCTAGTATTTACTGGCTAACAGGCAATATATATTCTTTTGTAAGCTGAGGGTTACTTTATTCCAAGTGATTTGGGGAGTGTATTTGGACAAAATCACTTGGCTAGCACAATGGTTAAGAAAGCTTCACATTTCCACTAATAAAAGCTCTAAATAGCACACCATATGGAGACTATTCACTTAGACTTACAGGGGAGATTGTTCTAAAGAAATGTAAGTAAGATATTTTAGAACCCTTTGTATTTTTCTGAATTGTATACCTTACATATACTGTGTTATTTAATCCTAACTATACCTGGTGGTAGGAAATACAATATTCCTTATTTTACAAATATATCCCAGGCCTCAGACTGAATGACCATAGCACAAAATAAAGACAGCACATAGCTGCAGCTGGGTTTGAGAGCACACTAATGTGTCTGATGTTCACAAAACATAAGATCTGAATTAACTACAGTTACTA
Organism: Chinchilla lanigera; assembly: GCF_000276665.1. Lineage (NCBI taxonomy): Eukaryota > Metazoa > Chordata > Mammalia > Rodentia > Chinchillidae > Chinchilla > Chinchilla lanigera. The sequence continues at coordinate 2,981,307 of NW_004955414.1, forward strand.
AATATCACAGTTGCAGTTTACAATTATGATGCTATCTTTCATGAATACTAGTAAACAGTTCACAACAAAGCTTGATTGAATAAGATATTTTACAAATGTGTTATAGAATGCAATTCATTGACTTAGGTATAGCTTGAGTATCCAGAATGACAATTCTACCATGAAATACTCAATGCCAATTGAATTTGAAATTTTATCTATGTCATCAAGTAAATGATTTCTCTTGGAATTTGGCTTGTAACAATGCCTGAGACTTTGACTTTGACCTTTTTATTATTAGATATTAATGACCTGTGTCCAAGTAAAAAGAAAGTTTACATTAGCATTATTGGGATTTTACTTACTGTTACTAAACCTCATCAGGTTCATAAATGGAACTTTTTTATCCCAATTGTACCCATGCTTTAAATGAGTTTAAACACATGAAATTGAATTCATGTTGTACATTTAATGGGAATATGTTACATAGAGTTTTCTGTTGTTCTCTTTTATATACACTTTTTCCCAAAGTCTTCTATTTTGGTTTCAAAGCAACTTGAGATTAGTGATTGGAAATTCATATCTGGAAAGGTCACCATTCAAAATGTACACAAGATTTTAGAAAGACAAAGCTATCTTGTGTATGACAGTTAGATTTGCATTGAATATACCTAACAAATCTCTATAAAATCTGAAAAAAAATGACCATAATCACTGCTAATTTATTCCATTAGGATTTATACCACATGGTCCATTTTTATGAGCTAACATTGAATATTTCTTATACCAGCTTGGGCAGGGAAATCTATCTGGTGTAACACTGAATACTTTTTGAAGGCAATGGTCATGTTTAAAATGCACTATAAAGGTCACTCTTTTGAAAAAGGAATAAATGTTTTATCCCAAGACATGTCTTTTTTGTTATCTGTTGGAAAGCTCTCAAATACAATATCTTTGCAAGATTTATAGCATACATAACACCATCTTTCAAGGGGTAAAGTTCACTTTGCTGAAGCATTCAGTGTTTAATGATTTTCCTTTGGAAATCTGGCCTACAATGGGAAGCTCATGAGTAATATGAAATAATCTATAGAGGCTTAAAAATTCCACTGTGTGTTCTGAAACCATAAACACTTTACATAGAAATAGTTCCTTTTTCTTTTTTTTTGGTGCAGGGAATCGATCCCATGACCTCATGCTTGCCAGACAGGTGCCGTGCCGCTGAGCTATATCCTCCGCCCCATCCATAGAAATAGTTTCTAGTTGGGCATAATATGTTTATGCTATGCATCAGAGAAGAAGTTGCATCAGTGAACTGTTTCAAGTATTGAGTTTGACATCTACGCTCTTCACTACAAAGACAAATGATTCTTGGAGGCCAAATGATACTTCGCCTTGCAATTTCCCTTTTCTTTTATTCCAGCACAAAAGCATCGACTGTTTTTCATTAATATTGTAAACCTTTACCAGGTTGTTATTCAATCTCAACAGTTATTCTAATGCAAATTACATGTTATCTTGTACCTGTTATTAGTGTTTACATGGTACTTAAAATATACTGTTTTGAAAACTAAGCCCTAGAAAACTTAGAAAGTTTTCAGAGCCCATCCACTAATGGGTTTCGGAAAGGTGTGAACCGTCAGCTCTGTTTCTTTCAATAAATATTTACAGCAACCCTCTGTGTCCTGAGCACGTTTTCAGGTGCTTTTGCTGATTACTCAGCTCAATTTCTTTGAACAAAGAAATCATCTGTCTCAGTTGTGTCTCCATTAATTCTCTGTCTACCCATCATTATTTAAGATCTAGGTGAGGAATTTCAGGTATTTTGGAAGTTCTGAAGGACAGCCTTACAAGTAAAGACCTTCATCATTTGAAAAGGAAGAAAACATTGTATTTCCCCTTTACTGCATATGTCAGACATTCTAACCTGATAAACACAGATGGAAAGAACCCTTCTGACCATAAATAATCAAACAGCCACACAATGCAGAAGGGTCTGATCTAACACAAAACCAAGCAGGTTTACATGCACAGGCAAATAGAAGAATAAGAACAAGGAAATCATTGTTTACAGTGAGTGGGTGTGGATAGAAGCTGAGATACAAATGAACAAAAGGAAAGAAAATAGGATCTGTGTACTGCAGTTCTTGGAGGTAATGCGGCATTAGGCCTGCTGTCCAAAAACACAGCAATGCCCACTCACAGGCGCAGTGTATCAAGCTCAAGGCTGAAGTGACAAATACAGTCTGAGTATCTCTGTCGGAGAACTTTAAAACCTCACAAGGTCATGGTGAAGTCAGACTGTTCTTTCTCTTGACAGCCAGCGCAGAGAGCAGAGGGCACAACCTTAATTTGTTCACAGCTATGGAATCCACTGAATGCTTCTGCACATAATAACCTGCCTGTGATGGAGATGTTCTGCTGGAAGCCCTGCAGAGAAAGAATCGCCAACACCAGGCAGGTTTGTGCATGAAGTGTTCTTATAACTTTAGCCAAAGAAGCAGTACGAACTGTGTGTTGTTCTCATGGGAAGAGGGGAGGTCCTGAAGTCATTCTACTTTAACTATGTAATTGGCAAGTGACACTGGGACACTGCCAAGAAGTAATCCCAGGCTTGTGAGATTGCTTCTCTTCTCTTGTGTAAATCATTAGGTGAGATAGATGCTTAGGCTTCAGTTATCCTTTCTATAAGGGAAAAATGTCTAGAATTTTGGAGGAGGCAATTATAGACTGAAGAATAAGTAATAGAAGAAATTCTAAATATTCAAATTTTGATGTTAAAGCTTATTCATAATAGGAATACAAATTTTAAAGCAAACATACATAAAGTATACTGGGTATTAGATATTGTCATAAAAAAAACCTTATAAATAGTAACTGCTTTGATTTTTATAATAATCTTGTGGGTATATAAAAATGAGGAAATTGTCTATTAGTGAAATTAAGATTTGAAATCATAAAGTTTGATTGACTCCAAACTTTGGTCTAATGGATGCTATTCTGTACTGACACTGAAAATCTGGAAATATGCCAGTGATAATAATATGGGTTCTTTAGTCAGGAAACTATCTAAGAGAAAGGATTAATTTGACAAAGTTGAACATAAAATTAACTGAAATCTAGGGATGCAGTGCTTCCTTCCAATAGAAGATCAAACATTAGGAAATTAGTACCATGGTAATTGTCTCACTGCTGTTGCAACCTGGTCTATAACCATCCTTGCTGCCTCTGAGATGGTTAACCAAATGTTACTCTAAATTTGTGCCCCTCACTCACACACAAACTCCTAAAATTGGCAGAATTTAGGCTGTGTGTCTGGTTAGAGGTATGAGAGAGAAGGATCTGCACTCTTTTTTCTTCAATACTGAAAATCAGATTCTGGGGTTACTATTTTCCTGACAGAAGTGAGAAAGATGCCTTTTTTTTTTTTTAAGATGCGGTCCTAGGAAACTGTGTGCCCGATTGATTTCACTTAACGAGATAGTCTCAAGCTACATTCATT
>NW_004955414.1:2984887-3034926 GCF_000276665.1 Chinchilla lanigera
TTTGGTTTTTCTCCAGTACCGGGAACCGAACTCACGACCTTGCGCTTGCCAGGCAGGCGCTTTTGCCACTGAGCTAAATCCCCAGCCCCGAGAAAGTTGACTTTCCTAGGGAAAATATAAGGCCACCGAACAAAAAGAATGGAATCATCCAGGTGTTCTCCACAATGGACATGCAGACACATGTGTAAGTTCCATCTTTTTCAGGGCTATATATATGGTTGTATTGTACATAGGAGCAGTTCAGCATGACGCAACTGAGAAGAGTCAACACACTCAAAGTCAACACACTCAAGGCATGGGTTCGTTAATATTTCTGATCTTGGTTTTATTTATTAAATATGATTAGCAATTATATGCATTGCACAGAATTGTTGTGGGAATTAAATTACATGACATGTGAAGAGCTCATGTCAGTATGCTCTCACTATTTCTTTCCTTCTTAGATTCAATTTCTGAGTGCCCATACATTAAAAGAATTTAATAAAAATTTCTGCCTTTTATTGTGTACTCTGCACGTTCTTCATACAACTTTTCCAATTTCATTTATTGCTTTCATCCTCAGGATACCTGTGAAAATAGGTTCTATCATTTTCATTTACAGATGAAAATATTGAAATTTTAAAGATTAGTTGACAGTAAGCAGAAGTGCTAAACTTCAGATCTAAAGGCATTTCTAAATTCTTTCTTCTTACCCATTACCATCCCATCTTTGAGCATATATTTAAAGAAGGATACATTTTAATTCTGTACCATAAAAATGGTATTTTTCCATTACTTCCTATGTGACTCAAGTATCCATGTGTGTAAAGTGAGGTGTTTTGTTTATTTGGCTGATTGGCAAAAGTATAGGTCAAAAGACGGCCCACTGTGAATGATATAGAGATATCTGACATTCCATGGTTTGCTATTGATGAGGGGATTCACAGGATTAGGGACAGGGTAATGCTGGAGTGGATTTTACACATCAAACCTAATCTGCCTAATTAGAATGACCCAGAAAATGTACCCTTCAATAACACCTTGAGAAACAGATTTGTGAGGGGACCACCAGCATCCCTGAAGAGCCCTCTCTTCTCTGCATGCCAGACCTTACAGTGGAGACCATGGTTATGCACTTGGGAAACTTAAGGGCAATGGGTTTGACTGGATCTTGGAGTGGCGTCAGTCAAGTGGCACCACTTACTTGTCAAAGGCAGGGCGCACACATCTACCATTATGGGCAGCAGAAGCAGAACAATGATCAGAAGGTTTTCATATGTGTAGACCTGTGGTACTGGCAGACCATCCATGGTGTTCTCAAAAGTGAAATATATAGAAAGCCTACAAAATTTTTATTAGAGTTTTATGGTCAAAAAATTTTAAAGGCAAATGAACAGAAAGCTTCTTCAAATCATAGTAATGGAGAATCACTGAAGCACTTCCTGGATTTGAGCCAGTTCATAAACCCAGAAGCATTTGAATGAAGGGAAAGCCAAATCCCTTTGAGAAAGCACCCTGGTGTACCACCAAAACTTTATATGATTAATTTCTAGCTCATCCTTTCCCAGAGGAACCTGAAACCTTTTACTAGAATAACTATACTGGGGAAGGGACATGATCAGATATTTTGGAGATTGCTAGACCCTGGTTCTGTTATAACACTGATTCCAGGGAGTCCAAAATGTCATTGTTGCACTTCAGGAAGAGTAGAGGCTTATGGAGGTAGGGTGACTAATGGAGCTTTACCAAAGATCTGACTCACTGTGGGTCCAGCAAATCCTCAAATCCATCCTGTAGTCATTTCTTCTCTTCCAGAATTTATAAGGATAGACATACTCAGTACTTGGGAGAAGTCTCACATTGGCCCCCTATCCTGTAGTGTGAAGGCTATTATAGTTGAAAAGGAAAATGTGAGCCATTAGAATTGCCTTTGCCTAGCAAAACAGTAAATCAAAAAAATATTGCATTCCTGGTGGGGCAGAGATTAGTCCTACTGTTAAGGAACTGAAGGATACAGGAGTGGTGATACTTACTGCATCTCCAATTAATATGGCCTGTGCTAAAGACAGATGGGTCTTGAAGAATGACAGTAGAGTACTATAAATTGAATCAAGTGGTGATTCCAATTGCAGCTGCTGTACCAGTTGTGGGGGGCCTTGCTTGAGCAGATTAACACATCTGCTAGTACTTGGTTTGCAGCTGTTAATTTGGCAAATGACTCCTTCTGCATACCTATCCATAAGAGCCAACAGAAACAATTTTCCTTTAGCTGGAAAGACTGGCAATACATCATCACTGTCCTATCTCAGGGTTATATTACCTCTCCAGCCCAGTGTCACAACCTAGTTCAAAGGGATCTTGATCACCTTTGCTTCCCATAAGATATTACACTGGTCCATTATATTGATGATATTTTGCTGTCTTAGTTACTTTTCTCTCATTGCTGTGACAAAGTACCCAACACCCAAAATTAAGGAAGGAAAGGTTTATTTAGCTAACAGTTTGTGGAAGTTTCAGTCCATACTCGGCTGGCTCCAAGGTAGAGTGGCACAAGGCAGAGGGCAACAGTTCATGGTGATGGAAGACAGCAAAAGCAGTAAGAGTGAAAAGGGGAGGAGCAGCCACAGGCCTCTTTCCCTCCCTTATATTACATACAAACTACCTACCCTGAGATGGGTGTAGCACTCACATCCATAATCACAGCCTTGGGCCATGGATCCATCATAAACTCTAGAAGCCCACTCCATGACTGCATGAGGTTTTGGGGAGACATTCAGACAGAAACCAGAACATGTGCCGATTCAGCCAAGTGAGTAGGAGGTAGCAACCACTGTGAATTTGTCAGTAAAATATTTGAGAACAAAAGAATGTGAAACAAATCCAAATAAAATTCAAGGCCCTTTAACTTCAGTGAAATTTCTAGGAGCCCAATGGTGTGGGACATGTAGAGACACTCCTTCTAGGGTAAAACATAAGTTGTTGCATCTGGCTTCCCCTACAACCAAAAAAGAGGCACAATGCCTAGTAGACCTATTTGGATGTTAGAGGTAACATACTCCTCACTTAAGTGTTTTACTGTGACACATTTACAGCGTGATTCAGAAAGCTACTAGTTTCAAGTGGAGCTCAGAACAGGAAAAGAATCTGCAACAGGTCCAGGCTGCTATGGAGGCTGATCTGCCACTGAGGCCATATAATCCAGCAGAACCAATAGTATGTGACATGTCAGCGGCAGGTGGAGATGCTGTTTGGAGAGTCTAGCTAGCACCCATAGGTGAATTATGGTGGAGGTCTCTAGGTTTTTGGAATAAGGCTCTACCATCATTGGCAGACAGCTATTCTCCATTTGAAAAACAGCTCTTGGCCTGCTATTGGGCCTTAGAATAAACTGAACATTTTACCATGAGACACCAAGTTACCAAGTGACCTGAGTTGCCCCTCATAAGCTGGGTATTATCTTATCCACTGGGTCATAAGGTTGGAGATGTGCATCAGTCCCTCATTAAGTGGAAATGGTATGTACATGATCATGTAAGAGCAAGTTCAGAGTGTACAAGTAAGTTACATGAAGAAGTTGCCCAGATGTCCATGGCTCCTACTCCTGCTATATTGCCATTTGATTACCAGCATGTACCCATGTTTTCATGGAGAATAACACACGATCAGCTAGGAGAGGATGCAAAGGCTAGGGCCTGATTTCCAGATGGTTCTGCATGCTATGCAGGTACCACCCATAAGTGAAGAGCTGCAGCATTACACCCCCTTTCCAGGACATTCTTAATGAAAGTGGTGAGGGAAAATCATTATAGTGGGAAGAACTTTGGGTAGTGCACATGGTGGTACATTTTGCCTGGAAGAAGAAGTGGCCAGATGTGTGACTGTATACTGATTCATGGGTTGTAGCCAATGGTTGGATAGGATATTCAGGAACTTAGAAGAAACATGACTGGAAAATTTGTGATAATTATATTTTGGGGAAGAGGTATGTGGATAGAACTCTCAATATGGACAAAGGATGTAAAAATATATGTATCTCATGTATGTAAATATTCACCAAAAAGTTAGCTCAGCAGAAGAGAACTTTCACAATCACATAGTTAAGATGACCCATTCTGTAGTTAGAGCCAACATCTTTCATCAGTCACCCCTGTTATTACCCAATGGCCTCATGAATAGAGTGGTCACGTGCCAAGAATGGAGGTTATACATGGGCCCAGTAACTTGAACTTCCACTCACTAAAGCTGGTCTAGCTACAGCCACTGCTGAATGCACAATATGCCAGCAGCAGAGACCAACACTGAGTCCCTGAAATGGTACCATTCCTTAGGGTGATTACCCTGCAACACAAGGATTATATTGAACCATTTCCATCATGAAAAGGACAGCATTTTGTCCTCACTGGCATAGGCACTTATTCTGGATATGGATCTGTATTCCCTTCCTGTAATGTTTCTGCCCAAACTACCATCTATGACATTTATGTTTGCCACATTAATAATATACAATATAGAATACCTTACCCACTGTCATGGACTTCCACATAATTTTGCCTCTGTCCAAGGAATACATTTTATGGCCAAAGAAGTGAGGTATGGGGCTCATGATCATTGAATTCACTGGTTTTATCATGTCCCTCACCATCTAGAAGTGTACAGACTGATAGAAATGTGAAACAATCTCTTGAAGACAGAATTACAGTGCTAGGTAGGGGCAGTAGCTTGCAGAGCTGGGCAATGTTCTTCAGAGAGCTTGTATATTCTGAATCAGCACCCATTTTATGGTACAATGTTTCACATCCAGGATTTGTGAGTCCAGGAATCAAAGGGTGGAAGTGGAAATGGTACAACTCACTATTACCTCCAGTGATCTACTATCAAATGTTTTGCTTCCTGTTCCCACAACTTTACCCTCTTCCACCTTAAAAGTCTTAATTCCAGAGGGGAGAAGGCTTATACCAGGTAGTACAATAATGATACTGTTAAATTGGAAGCTAAAACTTACCCTGGCTCATTTTGGTCTTCTCGTGCCTCTGAGGGAACAAGCTAAAAAAAGACAGTTACACTGATGTCAGAGGTGATAGACCCAGATTGTCAAGGGGAAATAGGAAAATAGGACTACTGTTCCACAATGGAGGAAAGGAGGAGTATGTTTGGAGAGCAGGAAATCCACTGTGGGGCCTTCTAATGTTGCTGTGCCCTGTTATTAGAGTTAATGGGAAATTATGACAACCCAGTCCAGGAAAAATGAAAAATGTTTGAGAACCTTCAGGAACGTGGACATAGTTCACCCCACCAGGGGAAAAACCAAGACCTACTGAGGTGCGTGCTGAAGGGAAGGAAACACAAATGGGTAGTAAAATAAGAAGGAAGTTCAAAATACCAACTGCAACCCCACAACTAGGTAGTGAAATGAGGATTAAAATTTTAATAGCTCTCTCTTAATATGATTTTAATGTGATATAATTTTGAAGATAATGGTTTTTAAGTATTACTAAACCTACGTTAAGGGCCTAGTCTTCATTACACAGGTTTTGTGCTTTAGATTATGCAATACAACTAAATTTTAAACCATGTACGTAAATGGAAACTAAGGGAGTTTTAAAACTTGAGAGATCACAATTTTTAATGTGGTTGCGCTGCATTGGTATATTACATTTCCTAAACAAGTTGTTAATTCTTTACTTGTGGGTGCGAGTTTTTAATTTAGTTTTTGGTACTTGAATCAGTGCTTAGTATTAAATGCCTTTGTAGAGTATACATTGTTAATGAAGTAAAATAAGATTTTAGAATAAAGTGAGAGAGATGGAGGGGAGCTGGTGTGAAGCTTGTGCTTTGTAAATTTCACCCACCTGTTTGTAATCAGGTTATTTAGTGAAGACACTGTGACTTTAAATTTAAATTCTGATAACCCTTTGAATATTTGTTTCTGGTGTGGAAATGAGTGTAATAAGAATTGTATATATATAATTGCTATATTAATATAAATCTGAATAGATTGTCAATTCTTTACAAACCTGCTGCTGGTTTAAAGAAATGTGTCTGGTTATCAAGTTCACAAGGGGTAGACTGTGATAGTCAATTGACTAATTGTCAGTTTGAGTGGGAATGCCTGGCTGATTTAAGTCAGTATGGTAGCTGGAATGATTCAAAAGGGAAATGGAGGAAAGAATTTCAGCTGATCTTTCTTGAAGGAGCTCTGTGTTGTCTACTTTTTTGTGGGAGAGTTTTGATGGTTTTTCTTTGAAGGAGCTTTGCTGCTTTCTTTCTTCAGGGGAACTTCAATCCTCATCTTCATCTTGGACATCATCTCCTGGCTTATAGTGCACATCCCTCAGCATTCTGTCTCAGATCCTTCAGCCTTTTGGCACAGACAGTTCAGCTTCTGGAAGTAGCCTTTGGGCCTTTCTGGCACCACTTCTTCAGTCTCTCCTCCTGGATGCTTTGGCCTCCTGACACAGGCTTCTATGGGGCATCACTGTGGGATCCAGGCCCTTGACTGAATCCTTTGGGTCTCAGCACCAGATAGACATCTTCCACTCTTCTACATCTAACTCTAGTAAGCACTGACTTATATGCTAGGAAAAAATTTCTCACTTCCTACATTCTCTCTTTACTCTCTTCATTGACTGATATACACTTTGCTTTTGGGCCAGTACCATCCTGCTTTTATCACTGTGGCTTCTAACATAACTTCAAAATGCTACCATGATGGCTTCCCATTTGATCTTATTAGTGAGGATTTCTTTTGCAATTCTGTCTCTTCTTGTTCCATGCTGCACTGACATATGCAGCACAATTCATAGTAGCCACAACTTGGAAGCAAACTATTGTCCATCACCGGACACATAGATAAAGAAAATGTGACATTTACACACAATGAAGTACTATTCTGCCATGAAGAAGGATAAATTTGAGTCTTTTGTAGGAAAAATGGATACACTTTGAAATTATAATGTTAAGTGAAGTAAATGCCCAAAGGTTAAAATATTGCATACATTTTCTTATATGACAAAGTCAAAACATAATAAAGAACAAAATTTTTAAAATTGATAAGAGGAAGTAGGAAGACAGATCTTTCTTAAATGAGAAAAGAATCAAGGGGTAAAGTGAGGGAAGAGGAAAGGCAGGGAGAGAGGATAGAGACAGTTAAGATGTGTCATTAGTGTTTTCCAACTTTACACAAGAGATATACTCGTACTGCAAATGTGTACTGAAAATACATGGTCATCTGAGTATGAATAATATTACATATAATGTGCCAATAAACCATTAAAATTATATATAATGTACCAATAAATATATATATAATGTATACACATAGCATACCAATAAACACAATTAAAATTAAACTATATATGCCATATATATAATGTACCAATAAGTTTAATTAAAAATTCAAAGCAGAATGCTCTATGCATGAATATTCTTCTTATGAGACCATACAGATAGTTGGGCCACAGGATGTTGAAGAACAGATACAGTACATCCTCCAAACTGCCACAACAACTTTGTCATGCATTTAAGATGTGAGCCAAATGTGAGCTAGTTAATTGGGAGAATAAACATATCTGCTCATAAACAAAATGCCTTATGCATTTTCTTCAAATCCCTTTCCAAAATTACTGGTAGAAAATACATGAAAATTAACTCTTTTTCCTTACACTTTGGGACCCTGGCTATCAGATAAAGGATTCTCATATCCATTAAAATAAAATTGAGCCATTAAATTTCCAGGAAGATAAAATAAATCAGTAAGGGATTAATTATTTCACTTTTTTTCTATTTTAGGTAATGACATTTTTATAGTATTTTTCCTGGAATATCAACATAAAGATTGAAATCCATATAACTTCATTGCTAATAAAGGAAATTAGGCAGATAAAGTTTTCAAGGCAGATATACATTTTCAAAACTCCTGATAACTCTAGTGACATAAAATGTTTTCAATAATTCACCCAGGTAAAGATTAGGCTTGTGGTGTTACAACATAAACATGCATGTACATGCTATATTGGAAGTGATAGGACACTCATCTACTGCTCAGTGTGTATATAAATAGGCCTACACCAGCAGTGTATTTGTGTGTATCTTAATTTTTTCTTACTATGCAAATCTGGTATAATGTAGGCAAATCACATTATAAGTAAATAATACATAAAATTTACATGGTATATATGCTTATTACATAAAATTATATATAACCATATATTTTAAATATCATACATATGAGTTATATATATACACTCACTCTTGCATGCTTCACCCAGACATTTACCTTTCTATTTTCTGCTTCATTTTGGTTCCAGGAATTATCTGAGGACCTGTTCTTGTTGGGCAGGCACTGTGCTACTGAGCTATATCACAGGCCTGATTTTCTACTTTTGAGAATAAATAATAAATCTATGTTTTCCTAGATGTTCCATGAATAAAGACATTGGCAAGCCTTCTTTAGATAACACTATAGCAATGATTTAAAAAAGGATCAGATCTTCCATTAAGTGATATTACTTTGGTGATAATTGTTTTTAAAGGAAAAAAATACAGTAGAGTCTCTAAAATAGTGACATAGTGTGTGCCAGATTTACAATGATCTTCAGAAAAGAGAATGTATCTGACTAGTGATGCTACAGTGGAGATGTGAAATATTCCCAAGAAGCACATATGTTGAAGACTTGGTCCCAAAAGGATCATAGGTTCAGTTTGATGGCATTATTAGAAAGTGGTAGAGTGCTCGCTTCAGCAGCACACATACCAGAAAGTCATAGAAACTGACAGTAGTAGGAGTTGGCACTGGTTGGGGGGTGTTATTGGGTGTGCTGCTTGATTTTCTCTAATTCCTGGTTTCTATAAACAGAGCAACTTTTCTCTACCACACCTTTCCACGCTACTGCTTTGGCCTTACCGCAGTTTTAAAAACAATAGAATCAGCTGACAAACAATTAAACCTTCTGAAACAGTGAGCAACCTACAAATCTTTCCTCTTTAAGATGATTTTGTCAGGTATTTTGTCACAGTGATGGAAAGTTACGGAAGAGGTTATAATTGTAAATGTTACCAGATCATGCTGAAATTAAAGCTGTCATCCTCCATGCCATGCTCATCCCCGATCTAGTTATAACTAAATACTTAAATGAATCCACATTCCTGAATATTTCAGGTAAAACTGATATTGTAGTCAGGGTTTGCAAGGGAAACAATATAGGACACATAATTTAAAGGATTATTTTATAGTAGTCCCCCAAAGAGTCAAATATGAGGAGTGTAGGAAATCTGTCCTATATCCCATGGCATGAGTCTAGCTAAAGACCGAGAGCCCATTGCAATGTCCCCACAAATCCAGCTGGAGACCAAGAGCCCACTACAATGTCTCATGAAAGCCTATTTCAAGGACCTGCACTGGGAAGGCCCTAAGATCAGTGAAGGAAGCTAGAAAGTCTGTGCCAGCAAAATGAAGGATCTGTGCCAGCAGGCTGAGGGATCTGCACTGGAGCCAGGAAGCGACACTTAAAATAAGGACCACAACGGCCCCCAAAAGTAACAGCCATCTTCAGCAAAAATTAGGTCCAGATTTACTTTGTCAGTGAAAACAACTGAGTTCATATCAGGAAAGCCAGTGTGACAAACTTCTCCAGGAGACTGAACATGCACTATCTTCCCCTCTGGAGCCAGGAAGTGATGCTCAAAGTAAGGACCAGAATTCCCCTAAAGTGAACCATAGCCATTCTAAGTGACAACAAGTTCCTGAGCTCCTTTGACAATGAGAACAGCTCAGTTCGTATCAGGAAAGCCAGCATGACAAACTCCTCCAGGAGAACCAACAGCCCAAGAGAACCAACAGTTCCCTAACAGCACCTCTTCTTCTACATTGGTTCTCCTTTCTATGTTGCTGGCAACAGTCCTCAGGTGGGCCTGCCATACCCAGTACCACTCTGATTCAGTTCAGCTGGATATTACAAGCTGACTGCCAGTTTTCAATCCACCACAGTTGGTGACAATAACCTCTATGATCTCCCATAAAATGATACTGCTTTTGTCTTATCATTTTAATAAGGATGAGGAGTTCTAGGAACTTTCATATTACTATTTATAAAGTGGAATAAAGTTAAGTGAATATTTCCATATGAACCCCAAAATCCTCCTTCCAGTTTTTACCTTTCTCAACTTATAATTATTAAATTTATTTTTATTGGAATGTGCTTATTGTTTTCTTACCCCCCAAATTCTAAGATTAATCAGGATGAGTATATTTTCATGTTGCATTTTTCGTTGCATGCACCTAGAGGGGTGCCAGTAACAGAGCAAGCATTTCATGTACAGGTGGTAGGTACATTACTTACTACATATGTAATAAAGAGACTTCAAGCATCTAAATTTGTTTAGCATAAATTGATACTTAAGCCAATTTCAAGCAAGCAAGGAGTAAACTCTTGAGTACGATACTACCCAACCTCTCAAATTTTGACATCAATACCTGGATATTTTAAAACACATGCATATCAGCAATTTCATCATAATCTAAATCAATAATCCTCTTTCAATATAAAATATTGAAAGTATTTTTCTATATATAATCTTCAAATTTTGGTAGATGCAAATTGATATATTCTTGATGTTGTGTATATCTCCCAGTTTATTTTATATTTGGTCCCTACAACTTGATAGAATTCCACTTTTGGCACATATCTGTGGTCAAGAAAGTGATACATTAATAAATATAGATAAAGGGAGTCTTCTCTTACTTAACAATTCTCTCTCAGAGTGAATTCCAGACTCTTTGAAATGGCCAGAACAGTATTCCTTGGCAAAGAGGAAAATGCTTCAGAAGGCCTAGGAGAATCAATTAATCAGGCACAAAAAGGCTTTGGAAATACTTGTAATATTCCTCATTCCTCTGATCTTTCCATTCAGATTCATGAGAAAAATATTTTCCTTTTCTCTTATTTGTAGCCTGTGATATTAACTGAAGTTTAAGTTGCCTACAAAAGGAGCCAAATTTTGCATTTTTTTTCAGCTTTTTAAACCTTGTCACTATAGAAGATGAATATTTTATTTAGTGCAGTCATTTAAAGTCTGATTTCCATAATGTTTGTACTATTGTACATTCCTATCATCTATGTAGAAGGGTTCTTTTTCCCCCAAGCCTCTCTAGCAGTTGATGTTATTTTATTTCTTAATGATGGCCATTTTTTCTGGAGTAAGGAAGAATCTCAGTGTTGTTTTAGATAGAAATTCTATTTGACTTGGGTATTCCCTTCCTAGGTATTTTTCTGAAAGAAATTGAGACATCATAATACCATAAAACATGCATAACCATGTTTACAGCAGCACAACTCATAACAGTTAAATCTTGGAAGCATCTTGTATGTCTATCAGCAGAAGAATGGATAAAGAAAGTGTATTATTTATACACAATGTAGTATTATTCTATCCTGAAGAAACACAAACTTGAGTGATTGGTGGGAAAATGAATGCTTTTGAGACTGTAATTATAAATGAAATAAATTAGATACACAGGCTTAAACACTGCATGGTTTATCCTACATAAGAAATGCAAAATATAAATAAAGAAAAAATAAAAGATAGACAACAGGACAAAAGAAAGAAGAGGCACCTTCTGTAAAAGGGAAGGGAACCAAGTGTCGGTGGAAGTGGGTAGGAGGGAAGGGCAAAGTAATGAAAATACATTAAGACGTGATCTGTACACGTGCCAACTCTCCCCGAGGAACACAAACATTGTGCACTGCACACATTACTAGTGAAAAATAAAAATTGAAATAGGAAAGTTTAAACTTTTTTCAATTAAGTTTATTGGTACATTTTAGAGATACATAATGATCATGTTCATCATAAGGAATTTGGACCTCTACGTGATGTGTTTTGGTGTCTCTTTTTTCCCAATCCCCTCTCCTTCTTCCCACCCCTTCCCCTCCCTGTTTACAAAACTTTGTTTCATTTTTTGTTGTTTTCTTTTTCTTTTCCCCTTCATTCCTCCTTTTTCCCTTCCCCTCCCTAGTTCTTCTTTTCCTTAGAATAATTTCTTCCACTTTCACAATATCTATTGTATAGTTTAGTCTTTATTTACTCTTTCAGTTACTCACACCAGGAAGACAATGTGATATTTACACATGTGAGTCTGATTTATTTCACTCATGAGTATGGTCTAAAATTATATACACTTACCTAGAGACATTTCAAGTGTATCCTTCTTTATGGTTGTGTAGTTCCCCATTGTGTTAAATAAAAACATATTTCTTATCCATCCCTTAGTTGATGGGCATTTGGGATGTTTTCTAGATTTAGGTATTACAAGCTGTGCTGCTCTAAACATGGGTGTGCATATAGAACTGTGGTACGATTTATTTCAATTCTTCTGGGAAGGTACCGAGAAAGAGCACAGCTGGGTCAAATGACACCTCTAATCCTAGTTTTATGAGGAAGTGCCACACTGATTTCCACAGTGGCTGTACCAGTCTATACTCCTACCAACAACAGTTGAGCATGGTTCCTTTTTCTGCACAACTCCTCCAGCATTTGTTACTGATTTCTTGATAGTAGCCATTCTTTCTGAAGTGAGAAGGAATTTCAGTGTTGTTTTAATTTGCATCTCTTGAGAATGGCCAATGACGTTGAACCTTTTTTCATATATTTATTTGCATTTGTAGTTCTTCATCTGAAAATTCCAATCTTCTTAGATTCCTATTTTTGGATTAGGTCTTTGAATAGTGGGGGTTGAGTTTTCTCAATTTATATGTTCTAGACATAAGTCTTTTTCTGAGGGACAAATGGCCAAAATTTTTTCCTACTCTGTGGGTTGTCTTTGTACTCTATTGGCTATTTCTTTTGCTGTGTAGAAATTTTTAATAAGATGAGTGCCCAGTTCTTTATTCTTTTTATTATTTCCCAAGCAATTGGGGTTTTGTTCATGAACTCTGTGCCTACCCGCTATGTCTTCACTATGAGTTCTGCCTAGTCTCTCTTCCAGCAGATTTAGTGTTTCTTTTTTAATATTTAGATCTTTGATCCATTTTGATTTTAGTTTAGTGCAAGGTGATAGACAAGGTTCTAGTTTTTGTCTCTGGCGTGTGAAAAGTCAGAGAACCTCAGAGCCTTATTAAGAAAATGTATCTCTGGATTTGGAGTAAAGAAATCTGAATACTACAATATTCACTTTGGCTGTGCTTGTGTTTAAAACATTAAAATATTTCACATTACTGTCTCCAGTTTCCAATATGTCCTTCCCTCCTTGCTTCTCCAAATGCCTAGCAAGGACTCAGTATTTAAAGAAGTACAATTCCAGAACTCAATAAGCATTTTCAGGTGCAATACCCAGCAACCATTCTAACTCGATCCTGCCCATTGAATTTCTTACGTATTGAATATATCATCATACATTGTACTCCAGTTGTTTAAATGACAAACATATACATCCACATATATACAGACATATATACATACACACATACACACTTTTATATGTCCTACCTCATAGTCTACTCATAATGTAGATAAAGGAACATCAAAGTGAGATTGTATTTGAGGAGTAATTTGTTGCATTATCTTGTATTTCTGTACTTTGGATGAATTAAATGGTCCTGAAAATTTGGGTGTATCCAAATAACTAATTGCTTCTATTTATTCCATGATACCAGGATAAATTGCCATAGAACTACTCAGAATTATAAAGATTATAACACTTACAAAAAGTAGAAAACTCTGTTAATTCCTTTCAATTTTGATTTATAGCCTCACTTTAAGATTCAATTTTGCAAGCTAATCATAATGAATTAATGAGTAGTTTTCTTTGATCATAACTTTTTTGTTATGAACAGTAAAAGGTGTAACTGATAACATATGTGGTTAGGAGAGAGGGCACAGAAGGAAGACTACTCATTTATCCTAAAACTCCACTCACTTTTATAATCTAAATGAACTTCTACATCTAGCTTTCTCAGATTATCTATAAGAGGGTTGGTCCCTAAAACAAATAAGCATCTGCTTACCTTTGTGTTTGTAGCAAGGGAGATAAAGATGTCCACAAACCTCTCCATTTGCCATGAAACCACAATTTTCCATTAAATGTTCAAAATCTTATGTGTTAAAATACAGTTTCCTTTCAAAACATAGGATGGATCCAGAGATATTGAGAAATACTGAAAAACAGCTCAGACGAGAGCCAGGCCCCCTCTCTCAATCACCATGAAGATTAATGGTGGATTACCGTGTTTCTTTTAGCATTGTCATATAAGAACATGAAAAGGAAATGTTGTAGGACACCAGTCACTCACTATTCTGTCTCTCACATTGACAAAGTTTTCCTGGAAAAAATACTACCTCTGATTCCTGTGTCCTCCCCTGCTTTGACTCCTCCAGAAGAAGTGGCTTCCTTTTGCGTTGAAGAGAAGGGGCTGGGTATGACTTTAACTGTAGAGAATTACTTACTTTCCAGAAACAATGCACACAATTCTTTTGTTGTGATTTCAAAGATACCATTTCTCAAAGGAAGAAGCCCGTGATTGATACTCCTCCTAGTCGAATTGTAAGTTTTCCTCATTCTGTTATCATCAATTTTATCAGTAATAAAGGTGATGATTTGCATTTCTACTTGTGCTACTCTTGCATGTATCTTTAAAAAGATCCTAAGGAAAGGTACTTAAGTTTTTTCCAGAACACAAAAATCTGGAAGCCACTACTTTAAACTGAATCATAAACATTTATGGCTTTTCAGTTCACTTATATTTCTACTGTTTGGAAAGATGTATCCAATTTACACTACTTTGTATTTTTGAAAATGGCTGGTCTTATATGTTATAGTTGTCTCCAGTGAACTATAAAAGGGAATTAATCAAATCCCACCTTTACAAAATTGTAACAGTGTGACTATAAATGAGATCTTGTCGGCACAATGAAAAACAAAAAGTACTCAGAAGTAAAAAAGCTAGACATGTAGGGAAATAAATCTCTGAATTTACGTGGTCATTTCTTAGTCAGATAACTGAAGCTGTTCATTAACGACATCACAAAACTTCTGGTTTGATAGCCCATGATAAAGTTCTGTTTTCCACCTCTTACAAACTCAGTGAGTTGTTATACCTTTTGGGCTGACACACTTTCCCAAAATTTGTCCTTACAATTTTATCCAATATTTCATGCATGAATTGTAACCATACTTCTTTTTTCAAAATAAAAGTATATTGTAAGAATAAATTTTAATATCTTGAGTTTGTTAAATGTTTTAGGCTATCTGCCATCCATTTCTCCTAAATTCCATAATATAGCTATCTATACATATGGTTGATATATTAGGAAAATGATTTTGCTGGACTTTAGAAGCTATTTCCTAAAAATTCTTCATAATTGTCTTTCCATTAAATCATCCATGAGTAATAGAAAATGTTGTTGCAATACAATAGATGATTTATGTTTTTATTTAATTGTTGGAAAAGATAATAAGTTCCTAAAGACCAATAGGTAATGTGAAAGAAACCTTATTCGTTCAGGATAACAGGAAAGCTACATCCCACTATAAGTTTAAAAACCAAGTACCTTATGAAGCTCCATTGCACTTTACAGAGAAATTAGTGCATTATGTATTAGCTAGACCACATTATTCATCCTTTCCAAACTCATAGAGTGGTTAGTTTCTGAGACTATTAGACTCCCCCTACACTTCAATGCCAATATTGGAAAACTGCATTGCTTTAACTTTTATCTGTATAGCTAGAATAATATCAATATTTAAAAAATATTTTATCTTCATAATTGCTTTAAAATTCATTTACATTGATTTCTTCTTTTAATTATTTTGTCATATTTTGCATTTAATTTCCTACCGACGTTATAGTTTTGCAAACAGAAATCTAA
Organism: Chinchilla lanigera; assembly: GCF_000276665.1. Lineage (NCBI taxonomy): Eukaryota > Metazoa > Chordata > Mammalia > Rodentia > Chinchillidae > Chinchilla > Chinchilla lanigera. The sequence goes on from NW_004955414.1 coordinate 3,000,728, forward strand.
AACCTCCTTCTGATAGTCTTCTTTCTACTTGAAGCATTAATGTTGTGAATTTCTTCCTAATACTATTATATCTATATCCCATGCATATTGATGTATTTTAGTTTTGTTTTTATTAATACTAAATATGTTCTAATTTTGCCTTCTAAGTTCTTCTTTGACAAGTGTTATTAAATTTGGGCTACTTAATTTCCAATATATGGTGGCTTTTTAGATTTTTTAATATCAAGCTTAATTCTATAATTATTGTGGAACACATGTTCTGTGCATTTAAATCCTTTACATTTGTGGACAGTTGTTTTTCATTTCAGGATATCATTTGTCTTGGGCAAGGTCTTGAAACACTTGAAGATAATATGAATTCTAGTGTTGGATAGAAAGTTATATAGATATTACTTAGATGAAGTTAATTTTAGTGTTGTTCATTTCTTATTTGTGCATCCTTGTTCATTTTATCTGGAGAAGTCAAGTTCAAAGATGGAGTAAACTTCAACATTGATGAAAGTAAAATCAGTTAAGTGACAGGCAAAAGAATTAAGTATATTTTCTACTGGACTTTTTAATGTTATTATGTGATATATATTATATACATATACACACACAAATACACACACATATATATGTTTATCTATAGGTGAATATATATGTACATACTTGTTTATATATGTGTTTTATATATAGATGATTCTTATTTTTATATTATATATGGTGAATATATAGGTAAAACCCTATCAAGCTATATGTGTTTGCCCTATATTGTATATTTTACCTCATAGAGGATAATAAATAAACAAGTTGAAGACAAAATTTAAAAACACTCAAAGCTTTTCAGGCCAACACAATAAATTTGAATTCCATATCAATAAATTGGAACCAAAGTATAATGCTTTCCTTTCCCTTAGATATGATGTGTACAACCCACTTACATAATAAAATATTTTTTGTAAATCTATATGTGTGAATTCCAACATGTAGTCTCCCATCTGTTCTTGAAAAGTAGTTTAATTTTCATATAAAGTTTCTAGTACATCTACAAAGTCCACTTACAGTGTGATTTTGAAATATGTTTTAATTGTTAATTTTAATTATCGGAATCAAGTCACAGGGGACTAAAAGTTTTTATATTCATAGGTATTTTTGAATATCTAGTTGCTACTTTAGCTATAAAATTGCATATGTTCCTAAACTGTACTTTTATTTGCAGCTTTACAAAGTGATGTACAGTTTCTAGTTTATTATATGTTTCCAGTATTTCCCATTTCATTCACACTGTCCTAACCCCCTACACACACACAACCTTCTTTCTTCTTATTTATCCCAAGTGACAACAGCTAATGTGTGTTATTTTCTTTCATAGCCATAAATTTCATTGTTACTTATAGAATGTATTTTGTATATTTTATTTTACAGAATTTATATTTACAAAAAGTATGTGAAATAGAAGTGAGTATCCATAAAACCTACACCAAGTTTTTGCTATCCTTGATATTTCTCATTAGTATAGTATATTTGTTTTAATTAATGAACAATATCAATATGATATTACTAACTAAGACCACACTGTATACAGTCTATCTAACCTTTTTCTATTCTAGGAACACTTTCAGGACATCAATGATGTTTAATAATCATATATACTTAGCCTTTTCCTGGCTGTGACAGTAGAGCTTTAATTAACTTTTTTATCACTGACTGTCTGATCTGACAGAAATAAATTTCTCACTAATAGCAGGACTCTACCTTCACCTTCAACTTTGAAAAACGTAACATCTAAGTTTTCCATTCTCTTTGGAATCTACTGTTTCTTAAAGTGCTCAGTAACAGTAAATGTGTCAAAGGAATTCCTTGTATCTTAAAAAAATATTGTAGCTTCATCAAATAAAATCAAGATTTTTAAAAGGATATTACTACGGTTGAAGAATTCTTGAGATTACCAAAAGTTTTTTTTTTTTTTTTTGGTTTTTCTCCGGTACCGGGAACCGAACTCACGACCTTGCGCTTGCCAGGCAGGCGCTTTTGCCACTGAGCTAAATCCCCAGCCCCTATCAAAAGTTTTCTAAAACTTATGGAGACTATAATAATGGCTATACAACCACACAAGGCCTCTCTGAAGAAGATCGTCTATCACATGTGCTTGCACAGAGAAGGCAGTCTTCTCTAAAGAATGGCAAATTTGAATCTTTTTGGAGATTTCTCTAATACTGAGGCACTTATGATCTCATCTCACAGAAAATTGTTTATATTCTGCTCTTGAGTCTTCAGATTCATCACATCCTAATATTGCTAGGATCTTTCTGAGGGGCATGAACAATGTGTACTTATTGTACTAAGAAGGTGTCAAAAGTGAGTTTGTGCTTGCTACTGTGAAAAAGAGAAACCAATAACAGCATATCCTGAAACCTAAGCAAGGTGCCTGAAACATACCTAACCTGTCAGAAAATAGGACATATGTTTCTTTAAGTGTGAGTGTGAGTGGTGTGAGAAACAAATGAAAAGAACTCATTCAAAGGATCAACATGCAATGGGAGAATAAACATATGTTTGAGGGAATGTGTTTCAGAGGGAGAATGAGCAGGAAAATGTGAGGAATTGTGTGTAGTGATGAGTTGAAGGATGAATTGCAAGGAAAATGCTATTCCATTTCAGAATAATTTGAATTCCATGAATTTGAATACCATGAATATGGCTATAACTGCAGCAGTGTATCCATAGCTTACCTTGTTTCAAATGGGACTGCTGTGTTTTGGTCAAAATAGTCTTACATTTATCCTTCTGACTCTTATTTTATCCTCAGGTCTAGAAACAGAATCAGTATTTCCCTTAGGCAACTATCCTTCTCCTCTCTAAATAGTAGAGAAGGACTGGATGAATTGTACAAGAACATTCTCTTTTGCATGTGCCAGTGATAGGCTTATGCTCTGGTGCACTAACCAATTAGAATAAAGGGAATCAAACTATGAGGGTTGTTACTATTTATTGAACTATGCACAAGACTATATTTTCCAGATAGTTTACAACTTAAAGATGAGGATAGTGATCTTACCTAACCATGGATCCATCACTATGGAAGAAAATTCAAGATGTGGAAAGAGCAAAACACAGTCTTTGTGACAATTATTCATGTAATGTGGTCCTGTATCTGTCATAAAATTTTTACACTTAATAAGTAAGAAATTCTCCTCACTGTTTAAGCAACAGTGAATTGGACATCTGTTTCTCCTTAATGAAGGGAATCTTTCATAATTTATTTTTGGATAATGGTTAGCAAATAAATGCTATTGCAAATTTTATTTGTATAATTTTCTAAAGTACAGTGAAAGCTCTTTAAATATAGAGACCAGACCTTTCTCTGAGTTCACATTCTTACAGAGTCCATAACAAATATTTGCCATATATCTAATAAGCAAATGAATGAATACAAGAAAGTTCAATAGATAAAGTCACATAAATCATCGCTAAAATAGGAAGTCTAACTCCGCTTACCTGCTTCCCTATCTGACAGTTTTTTCTGATGTTACTAATCACAGAGATGAGAAAGGAAGTGACACTTCCAGTACTGTGTGTTGTCCCATAAAAAAAGAACATAGGCCACTTCTTCACACCCTCCTCCCTCCTGTCTTCTCAGTTAATACCACCTCTCCTTGCAAACTTTCACACCAGGAAATGATAGAATCAATGAAAATCTTCTCAGACTTTTACACAAATATCATAAAATTTCTTCTCTCCATATATAATGATATGTACATATGATTCATGTGTCATAAATGTATATCATCTACAAAATGTCAAAATGTTTGTTAACAATCTTCTTAAAATGAGTGTGGTGGATTGACAACTGGTGGTCAACATATAACACCCAGCTGAACTGAGTAAGCATGGTGCTGGGTGTGGGAGGCCTACCTGAGGGTTGTTGCCACCAGCATAAGAGGCAGAACTGGAAAAGAAGTAAGACTGTTGGAAACTGAGAGAGGCTGTTGGGAGCTGGTAGAAGCTGTTGGGAGCCTTTTGGAAGCAGAGAGAAGCTGTAAGGAGCTGTTGGTTTTCTTGGAGGAGCTTGTCATGCTGGCTTTCTTGATGAACTTGGCTGTTTTCATCCTCCAAGGAGCTTGGGACCTTGCTGTCACCGAGAATGGCTTTGGTTCACTTGGGGGAGCTCTGGTCCTCACTTTGAGCATCGTTTCCTGGCTCCAGAGGGGAAGATGGTGCACTATTCAGTCTCCTGGAGAAGCTTGCTGTTTTAGCTTTCCTGATGGGAACTCAGCTGTCCTGATCATCGGAGGAGCTCAGGACCTGACTGTTGCTGAGGTTGGCTGTGGTATCTTTTGGGGGAGCTCTGATTCTTACTTTGAGTGTAGCTTCCTGACTCAAGTGTAGATCCCTCAGCCTGCTAACTCAGATCTTTCATCCTGCTGGACAGACTTTCTAGATTCTACCACTGACTTTTGGGGCTTCCCAGTGCAAATTCGTGAAACAGGCCTGCATGAGACATTGTCGTGGGCTCTGGGCCTCCAGATGGATTCGTGGGAGGCATTGTTATGAGCCCTAGATCTTCAACTGGACTCATGCAGGACATTATTGTGGGATCCAGGCCCTCAACTGGATTCTTGTTCTATAATGTGTGAACAGATTTCCTGCACTCTCTTGTATATAATTCTTTGGGTGACTATTATAAATAATCTTATAAAATATGTGTCCTCTATGTTACATTGTTCACCTTTCAAAAAAAAATCCCAAGCCAACACAATGAGTATTTCAAATACAGTATTCCCCAAGGGTCACTACTAAGCAGACAGGGCTTGCTTCTACTTCTTTCTTGCTTTATGTAGCAAGAAGCTGACTCAAATTGAAAAAAGCCTTTGTTTCTGTAAAAGCACTAATGTGCTACCAATGATAGATGATTCTTTAATCTGCTTCTTGATATTTTGGAATTTGAATAACTACACTGGAGTAGTCAAAGGAAGATTAAGTTATCTGTCTTGACTTTTATTTTCTTTTGCCAGACTAGCAGGAAGCAAATATTTATATGGCAATTAATTATATGGTGTTGAAAAATAAGAAATCTGTGTGTTTCATAAGTAATATATGGAGTGTATACATTTTTTTTACCTTCCCTTTATATTTCTTGTGTAGGTACCAGAAATTATAATATCCATAATTTTGAAGAAAAGTACAGCTTTTAGCCTATTCAAGATAATTCATATATCCGTACCCTATAGTTTTTCTTTTTGTGATACATAACAAATATATTCATTGTGAAGAATTGGTGCATACACATGGTGCATATTGGTCCTTTGTACTTTTCTTGTTTTTCTCCGGGACGGTTGTTGAATAGATATATTCACTTATTTATTCAAACATGAAAATAGTCTTATAAACAATTAAATGGAATAAACATCAATGAGTTGTGAGAAGAATCAAAATCTTGTAGAGCATTTTGAACTTTATTAACATCAACTCCCAAATATGCTTCATGCTTTAAACACCTGAGAGATGTAAAGTAATCCATACCTTGTACATTAAAAGTAGAAACCTCTCGTGAACACCTGAAATGTAGAATTAATGAAATAAATAATTATCCTAGTTGCTGCAGCAGAGGTAAGAAAGAATTAAATTGACCTTATTTATTTCTTTTAAAAAGGAAATACAAAATTGTAACTAGATGCAACACAATATTTCTGTTCAACCAAGAGCTAATGTTTGTATCATTTGTCGTGGATGATTTTTTGCCTCATATGGCATTTCTGACACTGTGGTCAATAAATGAAAATTGTGCTGATGGAAAGCTCATGTGGTAGATCATGTAATTCACAAGACAGTGAAATATGTCAGTACTGCATCCAGCACTTAACCAGGAGCCTCAACAACACATCAGTCTCACCATGCTTTGATGCAATCAGGGTCTTGTTTCATGCTAGGGTTTTCAAGTGTAGCTGTGCATTCATGACTGGTGTAGTAATAAAGTACCATTTCCTCCTCCATTTCTCCCCTTCCCCAAAATGGTATCTGAGACATGCTAAAAAAATTGAAGTCTCCAGGAAATTGTCCTGAAAGTAGAAACCAGCAGGAAATTGACTGAAATTCATTGCAGGCAATAGCCAAAGTATTATTTAAAATACGCTATTTTATAATAACCATTGCTTTAAAAAAAAAGTGCAATCACATTCATATTCAAACTATTGAGCTTAGTTCCTAGAAGTTGGCCTGAAGGGTAATATAAAAGTCACAGCGCAGGGAGAATTGCATGCTGTATGGATGCAGAATCTATCTTCTTAGCACATTTAAAGATCATTGTTGAATATTGCAGATGCTGTTAGAAGCCTGCTCAGTGTCTTTGCTGATAAATTACTATTAGAAATTCTTGTTCCTTCAAAAATAATGTGAAGATATTTTTGAGCAAATGCTTTTTGGTTTGTTTATTTCTCATGCTGTTAAGTTTTTGCACTGATTATAATTTGTTTTTTTTTAAGCCTCTTTAGTAGTGCTACTAAGCATGAAAGTTTTCTATTGTGATCCTCGGCATGATCTTTAGTTTCACATTTTCTCCCACACAAGTAAAGAAAAAGATCAAGCCTCTTATACAACAGCACACTGCCTTCATTTTATTTGATTCTATAAGTCTGTTAAGTTCATGTATAATCTTCCTTTCTCTGATCTTACATTTCACAGTGAGCTGAGCTCATGACATTACCCTTTCCGTACCATCCTCAGGTTGCTCTTCTCCACACGAGATCTTCTCTTCAGTCCTTTACACAGTACACTACACTTACATGTTTTACTTTTTTAATGCAGTTTTCCTCTGCATCTGCAACATGGATCCTAATTTACCTCTCTTTATAACACCTAAGGGTGTATGTGTCTTTGTGCAATAACTCTCAGTGCACTTCAACCCAGAATACTATACAAATGAAAGGAAATATAAAGGTACCAAGAGCAGGGAAGGAAATAATATGTCAACCTAAGGTAGAAAAGCGAGGCATGTTTTATGTAACCATTTCACATTCTTATGAGTATTTCTACATTACAAAAACGTGTTGTACATTTGCATTAGACAAACTGAAGATTCATGTTTTCTTCAACCCCACACAATTTTGCATGAATAAATAGCTTTTATTTTCTCATTTTACTGAAAGTGAAAATGTGGCTCTAAATGGCCTTTGCTTTCTCATTTCAGTCAAGATACCCATCGTTTTTCTTCATGCATATAAAATCTGTGTTTTTAAATTTTAAGTAATTTCAGGTTTTTAACATTATTTGTCAAGTATATAAAAATAATATAGGCATATCATGAAACATTTTGGAAGTAAAATATAAAAAAAGATTGGTATTCTTGGAACATTTTCACTGTTAGCATTTTTATCTATTATAGATGATTTACAAATATTTAAATTGTGAATCTGTTTTACAGATAATATTATAACTTTATCCCTTCCCAGAACATATTTGTTAAGGTCTTTTTGTGTTATTAGTCTTCCATAATTTTTAAGTTACTTTAATAACAAAGGTTGTGTCAAGAGTTCAGTGCTTAAAATGAAAAGTCCTTGTTTATATTTTTGTGTAAATCTGTTTCCTTAAGTTTGTTGACAGATTTAAAACTCAAACCAACTTTGTTATCAGTTTTCCATTCCCGTTCTATCTCTGCTTTACCACATTGTGTTAAAATAAAATGATATTGAGAAAGTATAAGATACTTTATATTTCAAAAGCTTTCTTTCGATAGAGAGTAATTTGCACCCAATTCCACACCTTACTAATTGCTTGTACATAGAAGTAGGAAGAATTCAATGATCTAGGTTGAAGTAATACCAGGTGGTCAGTAAATCACATAGAAATATGACAGGATTCTGATAGAAGCAATAATTTTAAGCCTCTCATACACCTAGAGGAGTAGAGAGGTTATTTGGAACACAGAAACTGCACTGCAAAATAGAGGATCTGTTATGGTTTGTGTCTGGATTTCCCCCCAAAGCCTCATGCAGCCATGGGGTAGGCTTTTAGAGTTTGATTGATTATGGGTGTGAGAGCTACACCCACCCTGGGGTGAATAGTTTGCATATCTAAGGGACAGGAAGAGGCTGCTTGCCACCATTCCTCCCTTTTTGCGTTTGTTGCTTTGGCTGTGTTCTGCCACCATGAGCTGTAGCTCTCTGCCATGTGCCACTCTGCCTTGTAACCTGCCAATATGAATTAAAACCTCTATAAACTGTAAGTGAAATAAACCTTTCCTTCCTTAATTTTGGGCATCAGGTATTTTGTCTCAGCAAGGAGAGAAAAGTAATCAAGACAGAATTTGGTACCAGGAGAAGTGGGGTTGTTGCTGTGACTATATCTGACCATGTGGTTCAAGAGCCTTGGAAAATGGTTTGTGGGAAGTGTTTGGAAAGGTTTGGAGCTGTTGCCTGAAAGAGAAGCACTAAGGCACCTTCAACTGTTCTGTCCGGGAGATTCTAGTCAGAGCTCAGAAGCCCGGACGGCTGATAGAAATCCTGCTGGTAAAGATCGGGTTCGGGAGGTTTCTGTTGGGAAGGAGGACTGCATTGGTTGTTGGACTCCAGACGATGTGTGTTATGGCTTGGCAGAAAGTTTGTCTTAACTTTGTTCATGTCCAGAGACTTTGCCTAAGACTGAGATTCAGGGTGGCAGAGGACTGATTAATCTGGCAAAAGAAATTTCAAGGTAGTCGAATGTTGAGGAAGTGGCATGGTTATTGTTGTGGGCTTTTAGCCAGATTTATATTGAGAATGAAGAATAAAGAGCCCAGCAGGATGATTTAAAATGTTGTGAGTTTGGCCAGAAAGAAAGCTCCAGTAAAGCTGTGGACTGCAAAGGTAGAGCTGAGGAGATCTCCAATGTTGAGAAGGAACAGGAGAATAGAAAAGATGGCATGAGGGCATCACAAGAAGCAGCAAGTCTCCACCCTTTGCAGCCTCAAAACTGCAAAGGTGAAAGACCTTGTTTTGAGAAGAAAGCTGCTGAACATCATGTTCCACAATGACGGCAGCAGCAGTACCAGGTTCCAGAATGGCGGCAGCATAGAGGATTTGTTCCTCACAATTGGATTCAGAGTGCCCAGCGATCCAGGCACTCAACCCCTGTGGCCAAGAGAGAGGAAAACTTGGCTACTGCTCCAGGTGGCAGCAGACCTTGGCATCATACCCATGGCCTTGGCTTTAGATGCATGGCAAATGTTTGAGTTCTGAGGTTTAAGAGGCTTCCAACCAGATTTCAGAAAGCCTGGGATCCCAGGCAGTGTGCCCCTGAGAGGGCAATGTGTGAGGCCATGAGTGTGAAGCAAAAGGTGCCCTGGAGAGCTCAGAAGTTTAGAAAAGCCCAGAACATGGATCATCTAAGGAAAGCTGCAAGGAGGGAGCAAAGCAGGCCTAAGAGAGAAGCCATGGAAGCTGTAACCACCAGAAGTGCCACAGGGGTGGACTCATGCAAGCCCTTTGGAGCTCACAGTGTGCCACAGATTGCTTCAGATGCTGGTCATGGAACTACAGGACATAATGTTAGCCCTGCTGGATTTTGGACTTGCTTTGGTCCCAATGCTCTGCATCCCCCTGTTTGTACCTTTTGGAATGGTACTGCTTATTTTGTGCCATTGAATGTTGGAAATGTTTAACTTTTCATTTGTACAAAGGCTCACAGCAAAGAGTTTGCCTTACATCTTGGAGGAGACTTGGGACTTGGACTGTTCAGCAGTGATGAAACTGTTAGGACTTTGGCAACTCTTGCAGATGAACTAAATGCTGTTTGTATAAAGGGATGGACATGAATCTTTGGGGGGCCAGGGATGGAATGTTATGGTTTGTGTCTGGGTGTCCCCCCAAAGCCTCATGCAGCCATGGGGCAAGCTTTTAGAGTTTGATTGATTATAGGTGTGAGAGCTACACCCACCCTGGGGTGGATATTTTGCATATGTAAGGGACAGGAAGAGGCTGCTTGCCACCATTTCTCCCTTTTTGTGTTTGTTGCTTTTGCTGTGTTCTGCCACCATGAGCTGTAGCCCTCTGCCATGAGCCACTCTGCCTTGTAACCTGCCAAGTATGTACTAAAACTTCTACTAACTGTAAGCAAAATAAACCTTTCCTTCCTTAATTTTGGGTGTAAAGTATTTTGTCCCAGCAACGAGAGAAAAGTAAACAAGACAGGATCCAAGGAATCTTGTTGCAAAATGAAGAAGAAGAAAAAGAGACCCAGAATGAAGAATGGGAAGGAAATAGAACTAATATATATATATATATATATATATATATATATATATATATCAAAACAGCTGTAGTATATCTTAGTTACTATCAGCTACTTAGAAATTATCAATAGGTACCTTTAATGTAAATAGATTAAAATTTCCAATTAGAAGATGTAGAATGACTTAAAGAATTATTTAAAATCAAGACCAAACAAGTGCATTTTACACACTCTCTTGGAACACATACACTGAGAGTAAAGGGATGCACTAAGGTATCCCATGCAAATGGAATGTGGCAGTTAGCAAGAGTAGACATTTTTCATGAGGTAAAACATACTTTGAATCAAAAGGAGGAAAAAATGTCAAGTCATTATAGAATGATAAATAAATCCATTCAATAAAAAAGAATGCCAAATGTATAAATGGGATTATTTTATTTTAAAAATAATTTCCTAATTTTATAAAAATTTAAATGCAGGAAACATGCATAAAAGTTTCATTTTTAAAATATCCTCAATTTGTATGTATCTGCACATACATATGCTTGCAAATATGAGCAAAGAAATTCCAAGCACGTGCAAATGTGCAGAAGGTAGGGAGACATTAATAATCCCACAGGAAGAAAACTGCAAAAAATTGTGAGAGTAAACATTTTCACAACTCTGAAAGCTAACCAAAGGCTTACAACAATCTAGGAAAAATTTATTCAACATAAGTAATAAATTTCGATAAGAACTGTGAGATTTGTGGCACTTTAGCTTATATTTTCATTTCACCGCCTCCAGCTTCACTGTATCCTTGAAAACCCAGAGAGAGAACCCAACAAAGTAGCAGCCTCCAGGGGGAGCCAGAAAGGCCTGGAACTTGGGTTAGGCTTCATTCTCAGATACTGTGGTTTCCCTATAAGAATTCAGTTAAAAGGGTATCTTTATTTATCTGACTGTGAGCTAACAGGCTGAAGAAAATCTTTTTACCCAAGGGTGTTCTGTGAAAATAATTAGCAGAAGTGTTTATTTTTGTGTCTTTCTTTAACAGTGGATACAGTTGGGGCAAACAATACACTAACCTAAACACAAAGGAAATACTACAGAGAAAGTTAGGAACTGAGATGTCCATGGCATTTTGGAGGTACTCTGAGATGTTTGGAATCTGGAGGCCATGTGCGCTTGTACGACTGTGCGTTTTGGGGCTATTTCCACACTTCAAAAGGAAACAGACAAGGCTGTAAACTCTTAATGAGATACTTTCAGAGATGTTGTAAGCAGAAAATTAAGACTGAAGGGCCAATTAATTGCCTAGTGCATTGTAAAGGAAGATACAACACAAATGTATTGAGAAATATTGGGAAATTTTTGGTCCCAGGCTTCTAAGGGAGTGTTTTGTTTTGTTTTGTTTTGTTTTGTTTTTCTGTACTGTACTCAGGACTTTGCCCTGGCTAGGCAGGCGTTTGTGCCACTGAGCTATGTCCCCAGCCTTGGGGAGTGTGTTTTTAATAAATGACTACTAACCAAGCAGAGACTTCCAGAGCCACCCAGTCCAGAGGACACCCCATACATACATGCGAATTACAAAATGGCTGTTAAATAGAGTAGGCAAATTCCTGATACTTGTAGTATAAAACTCAATGTACAAAAAGCCCAGTTGCATATAATGGATTATTATGTACTAGGAGTGCCTAATTTGAACATGAAAACAAACAGTACACAATTGATTTTCATCTGGATTTCCTTAGAGATTTAAATTTACTTTAAAGTTAATATGAAAATGCCAAGAACCAAAAGCGTTCTTAACAGTTTTAAAAAAGGACAAAGTTGGTGGACTGCTTCCCTCATCAAAGCTTACCAGGAAGCTAGAGTAATCTGGTCAGTGTGGTACTAGAAATAAGCAGACAGGACAACTGACAATAATGAGCCATAAGTAAATAGTCAGTTGATTTTGATAAGAGTGCAATAGTTCAATGGGTAATCAATTGTATAACATATATACTTCATGTTCAAAGAAGACAGCTATATTGTCTCATGGCTGGAATGAGTAGACCTCAAGAAATGCATACCTAATGACAATTTACCAATTGAAGAGAAGAAAAAGTAGATTAATAGTAAAGCAATGTGACAAAAGTGCAGAAAAGCCTCTCTCCTATCCCCAGGAACCTAAAGAGGCAAGACACAGAGTCTTCTATTCCTGAAAACGCAGCTTGTACCTGTGTTGTAGTTTTTGCAGAACAAAGAGGGAAAAGGTGATGAGGAAGGAGATAAGAATCAGAGTTGGAAGACTTCCATACCTTTCATGTATTTCAGAGCAATGCTGTAATAACACTACCTCTGACATAGGATGGGAAGTTTTAGATGAAAATAAATATCTTCAATTAACTGACTCATTGCTTACAATTATTAGTCAGCTATGACGTGTAAGATGAATAAATCGACATGCTAACCCTGTTACTTCCATCATAATAATGTGAACAACTAAATATCTTCCTTTCACTTAATTTCCTCTGTAACTCCTCCAGGATTCTGTGATCCATATATGTGCCAGATCTGCATATTAACATTTATATGCATCTGACTAAGATATGTTTAGACATTTTTTTCCTGTGCAAAATTCCTAATATAAGCACTGCTTCTTTGTGTCTTCTAAAACACAAATTTAAATACAGAGAACAACCTGTTCTGCCATTCCTCAGACTGAGTGTGGTTGGTAATAGCACCATAGGTGCAAGGTTGTTCAGGCAACACTCTTTCATGCAGTCTTAATATAAGAAGTACATAGCAAGGATTATGCTGTATTTTTGCAAATCAGGAAGCTGACATGAGAGAACCAGCTATTCTTGATGTGAGCAGCTATTCCAGCCTGGATTCTCTTTCTCTGCTAATCATTCCCTCTCTAGTGCCTTTGTTTTTCAACAGCCATTACTCTTCCTGGTGATTATCTTCTTCTGCAGAATTCACATAAAAATATATGTATACTTGACTTAGAATCATTTTCTTAAAATTGATAACTCAAGTGGTAGTATTGCAAGAGATATGGCTAGAAGATCAAAATGTCAGCACTATAGTATATTTTTAATATGTGCCTGCACAATTTCCCTGTTAGGAGAGGGAGAGATTTACAATATGCTGCATAGATTTAGAGTAGCTGATAAGGATATTATCAGGCCTGTGCCTTAGAAAAGTTAATCTGAAAGTATATACAATCAACATGAAAAGAAGCAAAGATCTGAGGCTATTGCTAGAAAGAGAATTGCTAGAATGAGATTATACTTGTCCAGATTAGCAGCAGTGAGAATTTACACTGTATACTAAAAGCAAGACTGACATGATTACCTATTGGAATCTCCCTCTGTCTCCCTGGAGGTACGTCAATTCCTTCTTAAAGATTCTCTCCACTTTCAAATAACAAAGTCCAAAGAACTAAAATCTCTTTCACATCCACTGTAAAGTTACCTACCTTCCCTATCAGCAGCATCACCTTTATTTCTCCTCCGCCCATCAGTGGCCTACCTCTATTGATTTTATCTTCTCAACACTACTTTATAAAAACCTTTTGCCATTTACCCTTAGTGTAATTTTCTATGGAGAAGAGGATCACTCTCATAGATATGGAAAATCAATGAGCCAGGTATCATTTTTATGCAGTACTACCATAATAAAGTTTAAATGATCTCAAGTAAACCACTTAAAGTGGCATTGCTTTTCCTCTAATTTTTCAAGAAAATTATAATAATAACATGATAGACTCAATGATTAAAATTGGGATTTTGTGTTTTTCTAGAACAATATATGTTTTCAAAACTTTCATACAATCTGTGAAATATCTCAAGCCAGAAAACTTATTATAAATCAGAAGCGTTATAGGGCTTCAAACACATTGTTTTTTTTTGTTTGTTTGTTTGTTTTCTTTTTTGGTTTTGGTTTTTCTCCGGTACTGGGAACCGAACTCACGACCTTGTGCTTGCCAGGCAGGCGCTTTGCCGCTGAGCTAAATCCCCAGCCCCTCAAACACGTTGTTAAATGCCATCCTCAGATCGATTTGCCTTTCCAGTGTATTCTCAAATGGTGCTGTCACCACTAGTTCAGAGACAACAATTACAGAAGTAAAAGATAAGTATATCTTTTGAGTAATAAGATATAACATTTTCACTTGTAAGTGAAGGAGGTGCACTTCCAAAGCCTGGTTATTTGTTGTTATATCCCCATCATCCTCAGAAGTAGTCAGGTATCTTGTAAATGAAAGGAGTCACTGTTTCTGAAAGAAATACAGAAGCCCTTATTTGGGGTATAAAAATCATTGTCATACAAACAGCGGAACAGAACTATTTAAATCTACTACTCTTAAATGTCCTTTAAAGATAATTCTTGGATCCAGGAATTATTTCATTCAGTATATTAAAATAATATATTTGAATTTTGGATATTGTTAAATGTTCATAATAAGATATAGTGAAGTGGTGTCTGAAATTTTGAAAAATTCACCAGTGTGCCAAAGTCACAGTCATTGCCTTTGACTTTATTTGAATGCATCTTAAGTGCGCTGAAGCATTTTGCAGAATCAAAGGAAATGCCCAACATGATTTAGGGCATTTTAAGAATCACTTAGCCTAGGGGCTGGGGATTTAGCTCAGTGGCAAAAGTGTCTGCCTGGCAAGCACAAGGTCGTGAGTTCGGTTCCTGGTACCGGAGAAAAACAAAACAAAACAAAAAAAAAAAAAAGAATCACTTAGTCTAAAGCTATTTTTGACTGAGTAAAATCGCTCTGGGATGAAATTTCGCAGGTCAGTTTTTCTTTGCCACTACTTGGTGAAGTGTTTTCTGCTTCTGTTTCCTCAAATATCTAACATATTGACACATGACTGGTCTTCTGGAAATGGATACTAGAGACTCAGAATTAAAGTCTCAGGTCAGGACTTTCAAAATTCTTAAGAAGTTAAATCTATATAACATACGTTTTTCCTTTCATTTAAATTCATTAGATACATGGAAAACATTATAACAAAATCTTTCACAATATGTTTTGGTGAAACACCTATTTTCATAAGTCAATTTCCAACACAACCCAATAATGATCCTGCTAAAATTTACAAAAAAACTTTTAAAATATTTTAAATGATCTAAGCTTCTCAATAATACATCTTTGATAAACATCTAACAGATACTGTTACCTATGCTAGAATATCTTATACAAAGATATTAGATTTAGCACAAATGTATATTATCTATTTTAGAGTTAAAGAGATTTAGGTTTGACATGTGTCATAATTTTCCACTTATAGTATATTATTTCTCTAGGTGTTCTGCCATCTGAACATTTTTAGAAATCACTATATTTTGGAGATGAAGGAGAATATAAGTTGGCTACTAAAACATCTCCTCAAACTTTATAACTTAATAAAGGAGAGAGCAAAATCATTACTTTCCTTTTTTTGTCTGGTATTGCTATCAGGGTTAGGGTGTGCATGAAGGAAAAATCAAGCTGCTCGTGTAAAAGGAATGTGGGGACATAGCGTCTACCATATTGTAGTTGGAAGTAAGTGTTAGTTTTAGTTGCAGTGTGGTGAATGAGGCTCTGCTCAAGAGACTTTTTTTTTTTTTTTTTTTGGTTTTTTGGTTTTTCTCTGGTACCAGGAACCGAACTCACGACCTTGCACTTGCCAGGCAGGTGCTTTGCCGCTGAGCTAAATCCCCAGCTCCTCAAGAGACTTAAGAAGTAGTAAAAAGAAGGACCAGATTTAAATTCAATTTGAGGAAAATGGAGCATTCTACAAATTCTTCCAGATGGTTAAGTCACTGGGACTTAAGTTGGTGTGATGGTTAGTATTCTGTGCCATTCTGACTGGGCCAAAAAGTGTTCAGATATTTAGTCAAACATTATTCTGGGTGTTCCTTTGAAAGTGCTTGAGCATAAGTCTAATATTTGAGTTTGTTGACTGAGTATCGTAAATGATCCTTTTAACAAAGGTGAGCGTCATCCAGTCAGTGGAAGACCTGAGTACAGCAGAAAGATTTCATAGCAGAAAAAGCTTCTTGATTACACAAACTTGGCATAGCTCTTTCTGTCTTTGGTTCAATAATATCCACACAGAGAGTGCATGTATCTCATTTGTATAGTACCAGTTATTTATAGAACTAACGCCACTGATGTCTGTATATTGCCATGATACAGTAGGAGACACTGCCATTCATCGCCTATACTTCTCCTTTTCCTGCTTCCTTTTCAGTGGAAAGAGCTACAGGGATTGTGTTTGTTGGAGCTCCAGACATTGACTTGGATGTATTGTGTCATGGATGATGGCGTTTTTCATCTTAAATCTTGAACACCTACAGGGCTTTTACACTTCCTGTGACTAAGAAAGTCAGGCTTGTTTACTTCTTCCTTTTTTGTGTTACTATCTTCGTGGAAATTAGTTGAATAGAGTGAAGGCCTGATCCGCATTCTGTGGGATAAGAGGGTGACATAGTGACCAGGGGAAATCAGAAGCCTTGTTCAACTCCCATTTACATTTTTCAATTACTCAAGTACAGATTCCTCGGTAGAAGGAGCCATTATTGAATGCTAGTTTTTCTACTGATCACCAGTTTGTTTTCATTTAGTCAAAATTCTTTTCCAGTGCTTTCCTTTTTAAAGACTACATATGAAGAAATTAAATGAAGGACTGTCTGAGCATTCCTGGATGCTTAAAATTATCCATTAACAACATTGTGTTTATATTTTAACACAATTTTTAAGTTCCAGATTCAGACACTTTTAAAGATTGCTCAAAATGAGAATTTGGAATTTTCTCATTTTGGAAATTTCTCATTTTGAAATTGCTCAAAATGAAAATTTGAAATTACACAAAGTAATTTATAAGTGGAAAAGATATCAATATAGTCAGAAAAAATAATTAGACATTAGGAGATACAGGTTCCTACTCATCTGGCTATAACCTAATATTAGGCATGCTCCTTCAAGCTTACTGAGCCTCCATTTTTTTCATTTCTAAGTGGAAAAAATAAAAGACATATGGATCACATGAATGGTAAAAAAAAAAATCTGCCTTCTGCCTACTTTTCAATTCAATTTCTACATTAAATTTCTCTTCCCATTGTTCTCCTTTTCATTGGCTACACCTCAGATTTTGTAAAACATGAATCTAATTATCTAAGTTTCCCACTGGGAAAAGGTTTACTGTATTCCCATTACACATAGGAGCATACAAAAATAACAAACTGAAATTTTGAGGCCACAATTTTGGCTCACTTTATTTTTTTAGTTTTATTATCTCAGACTCTCATGTGTACAAAACAAAGGAGCAGGGGCTGAGGATTTAGCTCAGTGGCAAAGTGTCTGCTTGGCAAGCGCAAGGTCGTGAGTTCAATTCCTGGTACCAGAAGAAAACACAAACAAATAAACAAACAAACAAAAAAAAAGGAAGCAAAACATTATTATTCTAATAAAATCTTAAGCATAACTCACTTTTTCTGCTTTTAAATGGGTGTTCTTATCACTTGAAATGTCCTTTTTCACCTATTGAAATCCTAGGGCTGGGGATAGAGCTCAGTGGCACAGCACCTGCCTGGCAAGTGCAATGTCCTCAATTTGATTTGCGGTACAAAAAAATAAAACAGAAATCCTCCTAGATCTAGCTGATATTTCATCTTTGCCATGCCTTTTCTAACAAATGCAAGCAGAGCTCAATGCTCCTTCCTCATTGAACTATTTCAGTTTTTCCAAGTACACAAAATAATTCATAAGTGCTTATAGATGTTTTCCATCGCATAGTTGTCTAGCTTCATTGAGGACAGCAAACTTCCACAAGGCTAAATACACTGTTGTGCATGGAAAGTTCTCAGTGAATGTTTGTTGGTGTAGATCCCAGAGTGAGTCAACATACTAACGTTTACACACACAAATCACTACATTGTTAATATTACTTTTATCACCTTTGACAGATATTACCTACTGATCACGCATCTACGTTTTTTTTGTATCAGTTCGCTGCATAACATTGTTCCTTTATGCTCTCAGACTAGTACAGAACTGATGCACAATACATATCTTTAAGAACAAAATGTCTTATAAAAATAACAATAGATCTAGCAATAGACATATACATATATATAATGTGTTTATATATACACATTCTTCAAATTTCTTCAGATATAAATATTGATAATGGTTAAAAAATGTACCATTTGCTACATAAAGAATGTAATACTAAAAGTTATGAACTAAATTAGATTTGAATTAAAAGTATTTCTACTATTACTAGTGAAGTATTTGAAAAAAAATTTTGTGTTTTTTTTTTTGTTTTGTTTTTTGGTTTTTGTTTTTTTTTTCCAGTACCTGGAATGGAACTCAAGACCTTGTGCTTGCCAGGCAGGCGCTGTGCCGCTGAGCTAAATCCCCAGCCCCTTGAAAAAAATTTTAAATACAAGTTCTTAACTTCAGCTCCCTCAGCTACAAAATAAAAATGTTAACTGCACTGATTTCATAAGGTAGATGTGAGGATCATATCACACACAAATTTTGAGCCCTATGGTAAATCACACAATAAGTAATTAGCTGATATATTAATAAAATAAAAATTATTATCTTACTTTTACCAGCATAGAATTGAGGTTGGAATCAATAATGGATTTTTTTGAAAATTGCCCTTGAAACAAATATTTATCTTCATTAATTTAATAACTAATTCTTCCTGTTTTAAATTTTAAAGTTTTCTTAAAATGGTAAAATTATGCCCTGAAAACAAAGTAAAGCACACCTACAAAGTTCTGAAATTATATTGAAATCAACCTTAAAGTTCCAATACTGTATTATTTTCATTTTACTTCAAAGCAGTAATGATCACTTTTTAAAACAATCCTCTGCCTTTTCTAATTCAATGTATAGATTATGCATAAATTGGCCTTTCATACAATCGTATTCCATTCTTTGTGGCTAAATAAGTTCACACATATGGTGGAACTAAATATATTGTGGTAAACTCTATATTCCACTAAATTGCACTAAGATGAAATTCTCAACATACGAGAAGATTGGAATAAACTAATGTGATCCATTAATACAGTTATTAAAATGTTTAATCTTGCAACCATGACTATTCCAAAGAGAAGATAATCTCTCTCTTTCCCAACAAATGTTACTAAAACTCATGGGAAACTTCCAGGTACCTAACCAGTTTATTTTATTGGACAAAGCCCCTCCCTTCATGCAATTAATAGGAAACTAGTTAAAACTAGTGTAAGTGGAGTTGTTTTAAATCTCTTTGTCTGTGGTACTTTGTCATACAATAAAAGAAAACTAATACAGATAAGGTTTAGATTTCTTTTTTCCATAATCACTCTGTCTTCCTTAACTTACACTATTTTTGATGTCTATCTGTGTTCATTATAAACTAAATCTGAAACAAATTTCTTTAAGTATTTCTTCCTAGTGCAACTTACTTAATCTCTGTCCTTAATTAGCTACAAATTTTTTACCTACACACTGCGCTATGGGATCACATAATCATTTTGTTTACGGAGATTTTTTTAAAAGTGTGTTCATTGTTGTGCTTAATGTTTTGGACTATTCTGTGCCATCACAACAGCACAAAACTTAGAGCTCAAGTGTCAGCACACCGTAGTGGGGAAACTCCAAATGAATGACTTTCCCCTGGTCCTCATCTTCATCACTTAAGACACATTTGTTTCATACACGCAACCCAGCACCTCTCTGAGATGCTATGCTGTACTCTTGTGACACTTGTACCTACATCTCTCTATCTTTTGACTTTACGACCACTTCTCACTCCTTGAAAATGTTTCTCCAAATCAGTGTTTCTTTTTTCTTTTCCAATACCGAGGATGGAACCTAGGGCCTCACACATGCTAAGAAAATTTCCTCTCCCACCAAACTACACTCCCAGCCTAAAACCTGAAAATTTATGGCAGGACATTGTGGTTCACTCCTATAATCCTACCACTGGAGAGGCTGACGCAGGAGGAGCACCATGAGTTTAAGGCCTCAACTACATAGTGAGTTCAAGGGCAAAGTGAACTGCATAATGACACCCTATTTTTTTTAAAAAGGCATCGTGGAGCATGCCTGTAATCCCAACACTCAAGAGGACTGCTGGGAGTTTGAGGCTAGCCATGGCAAGACCCTCTAAAAGAAAAAAAAAAAAAAGCAGAAGAGAACAAAATTAAATCTTAAGTGAAAATATCCAAGTCAATTTGATAACCTTCTATTTAAAGCATCCATATGCCCACTATGTAGCCCACTAAGCCTGATACCTGAGAGTCAAGCAATTATTAAAGCTGAGTAGTCAACAAAATGCTTGTCCTTTTCTGTTACACCAGGTGAGAGCCAGTCATCTGAAATCTGGGCCAGATTCCACTGAGGATGCTCCAGGGGTCGTGTGAGCTTCTGTCAAGAGCATTTCAGCAACAGCCCCGTGCATCCCTTCTGTCCTAAACATCACTATTGTCTAACCCCACTGCTTGTCTAACTAATGTGTTTTGCATTCAGAATCTATGCTAATTCCCTAATTCCACCAAAATAAGTGCAAAATGCATCTTCTGATATTCAGGAGCTTCTGGTAATTATTTGTAGCATACTATATAAATGATCCTTGAAAGTATAGCCTTTCAATCTCTATCTGTAATTTTTCTTAAATTCTTTCTTTCAGCAAGAATACCTGCATAAAGACTTCTTGATATTTTAATTGAAGGAAGTTTTAGTCTTTTTCTTTTTTTGGTTGTGTTTGTTAATTTTTGAGGCGGGGTCTTGCTATGTAGTTCAGGTTGGGTATGAACTCACTATGTAGCTAAGCTGGCCTTCAAATCTACAGCAATTCTCCTGCCTCAGCCCCTCAAGTGCTGGGATGACAGGTGTTCACCACCACATCCCATAATCTCTCTCATTTTTATTATGTGAAACTCTCTGGCACTTTTTTATCTTATGGAAAAAAGGTAAAACAAAATTTCATAACAAAATAATAGGAGAATAGCCAGTACCATGTTGATTTTATCACAGTAGCTTTGTAGTATAATTTCAGGTCAGGGATTGTGATTTCACCTGACTTGTCTTTGTTGCCCAGGATTGCTTTTTCTATTCTTGGTCTCTTCTGATTCCAGATGAATTTTAAGAATATTTTCTTTGGATCTGTGAGGTATGCTAATGGCATTTTAATTGGAATTGCATTGAATGTACAATTTTGGTAGTATGGCCATTTTCACAATGTTGGTTCTTCCTATCCATGAGCAAGGAATATTTTTCCATTTACTGAAATCCTCTTCAATCTCTTTTGTCAGAGTACTATAGTTTTCACTGTATAGATGTTTTACTAATTTCATTAGATTGATTCCTAAATATTTCAATTTTTTGGATGCTATGGTGAAAGGTATGGTTTCCTTAAATTCTCTCAATGTATTTGTTATTTGTGTATAGGAATGCTATTGATTTTTGAGTGTTGACTTTGGATCCAGCTATGCTAATGAATTTGTTGATTAATTCCAGGAGTCTTCTGGTGGAGTTTTTGGGGTCTCCCATGTAGAGATTCATGTTATCTGCAAATAATGATAATGTCACTTCTTCCTTTCCTGTCCTTATTCCTTTTATTTCTCTCTGTTGTACAAATGCTCTTGCTAATGCTTCCAGAACTATGTTAAATAAGAATGGTAGCAGTGGATGTCTCTGTCTTGTTGCTGATTTAAAATGAAGCTTTCAGACCTGAGGGTCAATGGAACAGATTGAAAGAAACAGCCACAACCACAAACATACTCAGTCACCTGATATTTGAAAAAAGGGCCAAACAAGTTCACTGGAAGAAAGATAGCCTCTTTAATAAATGGTGCTGGAAAAATTGGCTTGCCACATGCTGAAGACTGAAAATTGAATGATGTCTGTCACCATGCAGGAAACTCAAGTCAAAATGCATATGCATCACAGATCTCATATTAAAACAGAAACACAAAATGTACTGACAAAGAAAGTAGGTAAAAATCTTGAAGATATAAGGGTAGGCAGAGAGTTCTTGAATAAAAACCAAACTTCAAGGGAAATACTTCAATGAATCAAAAGTAGGGGTCTCATCTTACTGAAAAATTTTTGTACATCTGAAGAAATCACCAGCAGAGTAAGAAACTCACAAATTAGGAAAAAATTTTAGATGACTGTCCATTGGCCAAAGGTTTTCTATCCATAATATATAAAGAATTAAAAAATATCAGGCCCTCCCCAAATTCAAAGACCCAGTCCAAAAATGGACACCTGAGATGAATATCCATGTCTCAGATAAAGAAATACAAATGCAAATGAATACAAGGAAGTGTTCAACATCATTAGTTATTTGAAAAATGCAAATTAAAAGGAGAGTAGTGATGGTTAATAAATTGCATGTTTTTGTCTTTAGAGTAGTTGCTCAGGGACAAGATATGAGCATATAAACTTCTCCAAATGGTATTAGCACAAATCTTCCTTTTCAATGAATGAAGAAATACTAGTAGTATAGATGACTTTCATTTCTTCCCTTTTCCCTTCTGTCCTTTCCCCTTTCCCCATTAGTTCATTTTTCCTTTTTAACAATTTCTTCCCATTTCAAAATATGTACTGTACATTTTAGATCTTATTTACTCTTTCAGTTTCTCACACCAGGGAGACAATAAAATGTTTATACATGGGAGTCTGAATTATTTCACTTATGATTATGGTCTCAAATTGCATCCATTTACCTGTAAAATCTCAAGTTTATCCTTATTTAAGGCTAAATAGTATTCCATTGTATAAAAACACCTTATCTTTTTTATCCATTCCTCAGTTGATTGGCATTTGAGTTATTTTCAAGATTTAGTCACTAAAAATTGTGCTGCTATCAGCATGGGTACACATTTGTTGCTATGGTATGATGTTTTTATTTCTTTCAGGAAGTTATTGAAGGAGAATAGCTGGGTTGAACGGAACCTCTAATCCTAGTTTTTGAGGACTCTTCACATTGATTTCCACAGAGGTTGTACCAGTCTACACTCCCACCAACAGTGGAGCAGTGTTCCTTTTTCTCCACAGCCTCTCCAGCATTTGTTATTGGGTCATTTCTTGATGACAACCATTCTTTCTGAGGTGAAACAGAATGTCAGTGTTGTTTTAATCTGTATCTCTTAAATAATCAATGATGCTGAACACTTTTTCATATATTTATTTGCCATTTTTGTTTCTTAATCTGAGAAGTGCATATTCCCCTCAGATGCCCATTTCTGGATTGAGTTTTTTAATTTGGGTGGGGGATCTGATTTTTGGCAGTTCTGTACTGATTGAACACTTTTCATTCTTCATTGCATGAATTTTTATTCTTTTTTCTCCTTTTTTGGTAAGTTTGGCTGTGGATTTATGAAGTTTATTCTTTCAAAGATCTGTTCAACTCATTATTTGTTTTATTGTTTTCTTAGTCTCAACTGCATTAATTTCTTCTCTGATCATAATTTCCACCCTTGTATGGGCTTTGGGTTTGACTTGCTCTTCTTTTCTACAAGCTTAAGGTACAACATTAGGTGTTCATTTGTGCTCATTCTGTTTTCCTGATGTGAGAATTCATGATTACAAATTTGCCTCGTAGGACAGCTTTCACTGCAACCCACAGGTTCCTGTATATTGTGTTTGCATTTTTATTTAATTATACACTTTGTTTAATTTCTTCTTGAATTTGTCTGTGAACCACCGGTTGTTCAGGAGGGTGTTATTTAATTTCCATGTTTCTATGGAGTTTTTACCCCTTCTTTTTGTTATTAATTTCCAATTTCACTGCACTATGGTCAGTTAATGTGCATGGGATAATTTCAATTCTTTTACATTTACTTAAGCATATTTTGTGGTCTAATATGTAATCTATTTTGGAGACCATCCCATGTGCAGCTGAGAATGTGTATTCTGATGTTGTTGGGTGCAACATTGTAAACATCTATTAGATACGTTTGTTCACAGGTTGTGTTCCATTCTATTTCTTTGCAGACTTTTTCTCCAGTTGATCTATCTATTTGTGACAGTGGAATATATTAATTTGTCATGGGAATATATTATTTTTCCATTAGTTTTGAAACACAGTGTTTCAGGGTACATCAATCTGTGTTGGAAGTTTTTTTGTGTGGGCTATTATTTTTGTCTTTTTGAGACAGGGTCTTGCTATGCAGTTCAGGCTGATCTTGAGCTCACTTTGTAGCCCAGGCTGGTCTCAAACTTGCAATGATCCTCCTGTCTCAGCCTCCTGAGTTTTCAGATTATAGACCTGCACTACCATGCCCGGTGGAAGTTGTTTTCTTTCAGGATTTGAAACACTTCCCTCCAAACTCTTCTTGACATG
Source organism: Chinchilla lanigera (assembly GCF_000276665.1). Classification (NCBI taxonomy): domain Eukaryota; kingdom Metazoa; phylum Chordata; class Mammalia; order Rodentia; family Chinchillidae; genus Chinchilla; species Chinchilla lanigera. The sequence goes on from NW_004955414.1 coordinate 3,025,228, forward strand.
GGTTTGTGTTGAAAAATCTGCCATGATTTTGATGGGCTTTACCCTATAGGTGCTCCATTTTTTTGTTGTTATTGAACAAGTTTTAATAATCTGTTCTGGTGCTGAATTTCTAGGATCTTGATTATTATATGCCTGGCTCTAGATTTTCTTCGATGATGGCTAATTTGAGTTCTGTATGCCTCACTTACTTGTATGTCAGATTCTTAACACATTTTGGGTAAATTTTCTGCTATTACATGTACAAATAAACTTTTTATGTCATTTGTGTTGTTTTCTGCTTTTTCACTGATACCCATCAATCTTAGATTATTTTTCTTTTCATCATCTTGCAGCTGTTGAATTGTTATTTCCTGATTCCTTGTTATTTTTAAGAGATCCTTCCTTTCATGATCACTAGCCTCATTCCTGTCTTTAAATTCTGAAAGTTTACCTTCAGTTTTATTCAACATGTTTTGCCAGCTTTTAATGGAAATTTTAATTTCCTGAATATCTGTTTGAAGCCATTTCATGCATTCTGTTCCTTTCCTATATTGATCACTCGTGGTTTTGATCATTACCTTATGGTCTTCTACTTTTTTAAAACTATATGTACTCTAGATTTGCTGAGCAGTTCCTTTATTATTGTTATCATTTCATTTTTTTTATCTAAGAGATTATTTCTGATTTTATTTCCTATACAACCCTATGGATTTGTTTCTTCACTTCAGTTGCTAACATTTCAGAGATTTCATATGTGTATCTTCCATTTTCCACTATCTTGTTGTATCTTGGACTTGTTCTAGGTTGGCTAGAAATCTGAGGTTGAATTTGGCTTCAACCTCTTGTCATTTTTTATTTCAAAAAAACTTATTATGTTTTCTTGTTGATCCTTGTAAGTTTTTATAGTAGGTAGCTTCATTACTAATATCTGAGAAGTCTGTTCTTCAGGGATGTCTTCTGTGTATAGGAGATTTTTAGTTTGTGTCTGTCCCAAGATCCTCTCTTTCTAATTAAGGCTATATGTTGCTATCTGTTTGGCTCTATCCTCTGTCCTTTGGTGCTGGGGTTTGGTGTGGTCATTGTGACATAAGTGACAACAATGGTTTACAACAGCTATGGCATTATAGCTAATGCAGAATAATCAGCATTAACAGTGGTATCAAGCAATTTAGAAACTGACAAACTGTGGCAACTATTAATTTTGTATCTTGTTTCTCTCAGTATCTCTCTGCCATTATTTGCTGCTGTGAGTCAGAGACAGGGGTCAATTCCCAGTTCCATTTGCAATACTGGCTCCTCCTGATCCTTGCTCAACCTTCTGTGTTCCTCTTCCACTTGCAAGTCTTCATCCTCTCAGGTCATCTATTGCGGGGTGAGGTGGGATGCTGTGATGTGGCCTGGTCCTCTGCTCCTGCTGTTGCTGTCCATAGCTGTCGAGTCCCAGTTCATCTGCTGGCTCATTCTGTTACTGTTGCTTTGGACTATTCCATGCTGCTTCTCCTACCTGTCCACCATGTGTGCCCTAGATTTGGGCCCTACTATGTCACTGGCATTCTTGCTTGTCCCTGCTGGGCTCTGCCTGATGGAGGAAGGAAAGAGCCAATCTCCAGAGCTCTTCATATGCTTCACTTGGGTCCAGGCAGTGAACAAAGTGAGGGACCATTCCTGGTACATTTGAATTTACTTAATACATGATATTTTGTCATTCTGGTTTTACATTTGCTACATCTTGCTTTTTAAATTTTTTTCAATAAAATAGGTCAAAACTATTAATAAATCGTATTAGTTAAAATTAATTTATGCCCTATAATCCCATTTCTTAAGCATAGTATTAGCTTAACTATACTTAATGCTTCTTGTATCATGTACTCTTCTCATTAACACAACAGTTTGTGTTCCTCAAAAATATACGAGGCCAGTGCTACTAATCTAACTTCAAAGAAGCCATGGAAAGGTAAAATAACTAATTTCAAGTTCCATAACTAGTATGTAGCCAACCTAAATACCACATTTCAAACCTAATATGAATCCATGGGAAACTTATGCAATATGTTTTTAAAAAGGTAATTGATAAACATTTGTGATCCCCATAGCTTACTAATTATTGTGAACTCTTTCCATAATGCTGATTAGTAAGGATCCCTGCAGTTAGTCACCAATCTCTTGCCCATACTTACACAACATGGTGGGAAAGAAAAAGAAAAATAGACAACAATTATGAGAAAATAGGGCTCTTGTGTGATCAGTGTTCTCTGGGAACAAAAACCAGCAATCTCCAACTAGTCACCATTTTATTTAGCCTGTGCAGTGGAAGGCGTAAAATGCTTTTCCTAAAACAGAAGTCTTGGTTGAATGACTAAGTTTAACATAAAGGAAACAAGTTGAGATTCATCCCCACAGGGGACTACTGGTTTCCCTGTACTGTCCTCAGCAGACTTCATCCTGCTCTGTGAGTCTCACTGATGGATAGAAAGTGGGAACTCCCCATTCCAAAACTGGCTCACAAGGCAGGGCAAGGACTGCCTCTGACAGATTCCATGTTAATTTATAATTTGCAGTCTCCAACAACTAATAACAAATTGTTTTATGTAAATGTAATTCCTTCCCTTATATAGTATCTAATTGAATGGTACTTTCAGTGAATGAAATGTCTTGATTTCAGTGAGATCATTGAGATAAATTTCAGAATTTCTTTGAAAATTATAGGATCTTGTGGGGAATTGAAGATAACTAAATGCAGCACAGCATAGTTGCAACAGTATAGAGAGCTAGACACATTCCCCGGGAATGGGTATTCAAAGTCCCTCTGTCAGAAGATTGGGTGGACTATTGTCATTGTACTTGTTGCAGGTAACTTTGCAAGATGAAAAGAGGAAACTCATCCTTTCATGTTGAATTACAAAGTCAGGTTTAAAAAGAACTGTGAGACGAAGGTTTCAATGAATTAAAAGAAGTTAAATAGGTGGAAATCTTGCAGTTCAAAAAAAAATCAGGCCTAGAAGTGTAAGATGAAGATTCTGTGCTTAAATGTCCTGAAGATCTGGCCATTCTATTTGACTGGATCCTCCATGTTACATAAATGTTGAAATGCTGTGGCAAATGGGGATGAACTCGGAGCACTGCAGGTTCAGCAGCAGGAATGAGGCGTCTCCCTCCGAGTGCTCTGGTCAGAACACACAGTGCTGCTGGGCTCCACTGTGGGATTCACACCTCATCGTACTGCTGTCACCCTTGAACATGTTCAGAAAAAGAAGACTCTGGGGACAGCGTCACAGATGTAAGGATCGAGAGACCTTTCAGCGTTAGCACTGAGAAAAGTGAGAAATGGTTACGTCCAGCTCCAAAACTTCAAGGGGCAAGACAGGAGAAGAGATTTGGTGGCCAGTACTAATTTTGTTCCAGGAATTATATGTACTTTAATAGAATGACAGCTTCCTGTTTACCAAAGTATGAGATGAGTTTTGTTCTGCTTTTTTCATACATAAGGAAATAAGATAATCTATGAACTTTACTTATGTGAGGAGAAATATGTTCAGGATTAAAAACAGGCCTGCTGTGGTGGTGCCCATATCTGGGAGGTTGAGGCAGGAGAACAGCAAGTTCTGTCACAGCCTGTGCAATTTGGCAACTTAGTGAAACCCTATCCTGAGATACCAATCAATCAATCAATCAATCATTTAAAGGGCTAGGGTTGTAACTCTCTGAGATGGCCTTGGGTTCAATCCCTACTACCAAAAAAAAGTTTATTTCCAGGTTATACTCTCTTTGTTTACAGTATTGCTTGCTTTTAATGATTGGAGACCTAGAAGAAATTATGTACTTTTTGTACAATTATTATGTGTTCTGGAAAATCATTAGTGACATTACAGATCAGATTTATAAATTATACAAAACCTGGAAGATTCTTAAAACCATAATTTAATGATTTGTAAAGTAGAACTTACTGATGGTCCAGCAAGATACTCTGCTATTCCCTACCTTTAAAAAAAAGTTAGTTTACATAAGCCATTCCTTTGAAACTCACAGTCTAAACTCACAGTTTACACTTGGTTCCTGTATGTAATCCCAGCACTCTTTGAGGCTGAAGCAGAAAGACTACAATTTGAACCCAGTCAAAGCACAAAGCAATTTAGTAACTTAGTGTGACCTTGTCTCAAAAAAAATGGTTTCAGGATATGTTAAGGCTTTGGATTCTGTCCCCAGTTAAACATACACACACACACACACACACACACACACACACACACACACACACAGAGAGAGAGAGAGAGTCTGGAAAGCAAGCTGCTAATCCTGTCAGCTTGGCAGCAGCACATAGAATAGATATATTGCAAGGGCTCCTGAGTTGTGCAGATGTAGGAAGAGGATGCTGACACTTTGGGCCCCTACTGGTGTGCTCGGACCTGAATGACAAACAACACTGTAGTAATTTTTTTTTTTTTTAACACTGTAGTAATTTTATAACTGTGCTTAAAAAGGGTTTGAGAGAATTTGCTATAGAGAGAATATACAAAACATTTTCCAAATCTTTAAGAATATTTCCATGTACTTGATTTTATTTTCAGATTTTCTATGGTAGGTTTCTAAGCCAAGTATTCTTACCACTTTCAGAACTCTCACTATATTTTATTGGCTGAGTAACTTTAAGCAAAAATAAAAGAATTTAAACTTAAATCAAATACTTAATAAAATATATTTTCTGCTTATCTTTGTATAGAATCATTGCAAAAACCAGGTCATATTAATTTTCAAGTTGAGTTAAAGCAGAAAATGTTCTATTGGCATATTTTAAAGTTTCAGTATGACTTTCATTTTGAACATATTAATGTTGTGCACTACACAGAGGTACTCACAGTTATGGAGACTCAGCTGTAGTTCTCAATCTTACAGATATACAGAAACTACACATATTTTGAGCATTTCTTTTTGACACAAGAGGGTTCTAGGCAATAGCATTCTAGTATGGTAAAAGATTATAAGTACATTGTGAAGTAAAAGATTGTAAGTACATTGTGAAGTGAAGTGAATAAGTATATTATGAACTCTACAATACGTACTGAGAGTCGACCAATCATAAAATGTCCTGACATGGGCCTGTGGTTATACTAATGGACTGCAAAAGTTCAGGGCCAGCTTTTATCACTTCTAAGAGATATGTAAATTCTCAATTTCTGTGCATCTCTAAAAAGTGATTTAAAATCTTGAAATTTCAGTTTTCACTTTTATATGCTGGATATAGTAATTGTCTCAAATTTTACAGTGCTTAAATTTGATAACATGTGTAAAATGCATAGTGCTATGTTTGGCACAATGTCAGGATTCTAAAGTTTCATTCTTTTAGAGTTTCTTTTGGTTTTCTATTGTATTTTTCCTTTTTTCATTTCACTACTGTAGCATGTAGTCCTACAGCAGTTCTACCTCTTCCTCACATATAGGTCATAATGCAAAAATTGGGATGGTTCTACATGATGGCACTCACTCAGGTTAACGTATTTGGAAAAAAATAGCAAATATTTAAATTTCATTATTTTAAAATATTAATATAAAATGTATTCATTTGGTAGATGTCTAGAGCACTAATGACACTGTTCATGAAAATTACACCTACTTTTTTTCAAATTTATTTTTCTGAGAAAGAGAGTTACTTGGAAGTTTGGGCTTCCTGTGGTTATGTATTCCCTAAACTGGTCAAATGTTTAAATGAAGTGAGGAAAAGCTTTTCTTCTCACATTTGGAGAGGAAAACATATCCAAGATTTCTTCTTAAGCAAAGCATCTGGTTTGAAATTGGCAAACTGGGTCTGCAGTGTTCTGAATTCAGTATATTTTGATTAATTCAATTCTGAAATGTATTAGATGTTTTTGATACCTATATTACTTGCCTATCATGACTAATGGAACCTAAGGGTACTTGAGTAGCTACTGTGTATCAGTTACAATGACAAGCTCTTTGCAACACTGAGAAATGTTGAAAGGGACAGTGCTATGGAATCTGTGTAACAAATCAGATGGACAGAAAGGAGAACTGGAGTCCTCTGAGGATTCAGTGGTAGTAACACACTTCTATGCTAGAATTTTGTTAGTGTAAAGGAGATTTAAACATAATAATCCAAACATTAGCCAAGCAATGTGTTATGGTTACTGTTCTGTCATCGCTAGGACAAAATATGTGACCCCCAAAATTAAGGAGGCAAAGTTTTATTTAGCTCACAGTTTGCGTAAGTTTCAGTCTGTACTCAGCTGGCTCCAAGACAGAGTGGCACATGGCAGAGGGCAACAATTCATGGGGGCCAAAGGCAGGAAAAGCAACAAGAGCAAAAGGAGGGGAGAGACAAATTTCTTTCCCTCCCTTATATTGTATGTAAACTACCCACTCCAGAGTGGGTGTAACACTCACATCCATAATTCCAGCATTGGACCATGGATCATTCATAAACTCTAGAATCCTACCCCATGATTGCATGAGGATTTGGAGGGACATCCAGACACAAACCATAACACAATGGCATCATAGAGAAATACAATCCAGGCAATAATCTATCACACATAAGAGAGTCTTTCAAATTTTTTTAAATAACACTAAATACATTTGTTATTTAAAATACCCCTCAAGGCCAAGGAAAGAGAACAGAATGCGCTGATGTAACATGAAATTAACTGATTATATGTGAATTGGAAATGTTGGAACTCTTGAGAAATTCCATGAATATTACTGGACAAAAGCCTCTTGACCTAGATTGTGATAAATCACTCATGGTGATTCCAGCAACATGAACCTGTGAGGAACGTATCAGACCATGAGATACCATCAGGCCATGGGTCAATTTATTATTGAAAAGGGTCTATCTTTTATCATTGGATAGCAGACTGGACTCGCAATGCCAACAAAGCGTAAACTCAGCTAATAGCACTTACCCACTGCCTGGTGCTAGTAGTTAATATTAATCAGAGAATTACTAGGGTTATGTTGGAATCTGAAATTGGAACTTCACATTTGAGCACTAAGGAAAATGTTCCCTATTCTCCTCTTCACACATGTCTATCTTAAGCACCCACCCTGAAAGCATACTAAGTGGTTCATATTTTAGTGTGTGTCATGTCTCAAAAGCTATACAATAGGATTAAGCTATTAAGAGGAAAGCATGAAGAAAAATGTCTATTTTGAGTTAAACTGGCAAGATTTGATTTATTTTTATTTTTCCTATTGATTTAGAAAGTCTCTAAGGGAGAGATGTCAATTTCATTACTGGATTTGAAGGCTGTCCTCAGGAAGACCAAGCTGAGTGTTAAACAGAAGCTGCATGACCACCAGATACCCAAATGAAAAAGCACCAAATGGAAAATGAAAGAAGTCGCTGAATCCAAGCAGAGGAGACAAGGAAAGTATTTGGAAAAGGCTGCTGTTTGGTGATCATAACCTTTGCAGGGAATCATTGCCTTAAAAATGTGCAATGTGTCATCTGCCTTTTTTTTTAACAGCTAGTTCCAACTCTTACAGTTGCCTACAATACTTTGAGCAATGTTTCACTAGTCATAATTTTCACATTAATTTTAAATTTTTTCTCCTTCTTTCTCCTTTGTGTAGTATTTCTTCTGTTCTCTGATCTTTTCAATTTACATTCTAAAAGATCTAACTGCTTTATTAATTTTAATAATCACTGGTCAGTGAAAAATTCTAATACTATATTTATAGCCCCAATCTGAGTTCTTATGCATCTAAATATCCATTTGACTTATGCTCTTGGATAACAACTGGTGTTTTATAACAATATGTGTGTAATTGGACACATTACGTTCTCTGCGATATATTTCTTCTCTGCTTCTATTTCATGAGGTAGAATTTCCTCATTCAGTGTAATTTTTCCTGGATGCTATTTCCTCTGTTGTATCTATCAGTGATGCAATCTTAGTAATTTCTAAATCCTTTTGGTTTTTTTGTTTTTTGTTTTTTCAATTCATATCATTTGGGTCAGCAATCTCCTTTGTGGTATTTATTTTTCACATTTCTTTTTTTATTTTAAACAGAGTAGTAAATGAGAAACAAACAGACAAAGAAATAGAACAGTACCAGCATACCAGTATCACAAACATAAGCAAATCAAAGCAAGAACATTCAAAGTGATAAAGGGTCTCAGGACAAAATAATATGAATCAACAGTGGTTGTTACATTACATATCGCTTTCTTCAACTACATTGCTCAGATTATCAGATATTTGGGTTTTGTCTTTGTTCTTATAGTACAGAGACCATTTAAGTTCTTTACTTTTATCAGAAAATTGCAGGAGGTGGGGATTTAGCTCAGCGGCACAGCACCTGCCTGGCAAGCGTGAGATCATGAGTTCGATTCCCAATACCAGAAAAAAAAAAAAAAACAACAAAAAAGAAAATTGCAGAACTTTTACAATGTGACCATCATATTTATCTTAAATATTTGATGAAACTGTCCATAATCTAATAAAATAATTATTAGATACTTATTACATAATGTAATTAGATATTTGTCACTGAATATGAACAGGGTATTCTTGATGGTGTGATTACAACACACACACAAAAAGAAAAATACAATTTTCTTACCCTGTTTTAGTTTACATTATAAAAAAATAAGGAAAAAGAATGTATAAATCCTATGGAAACAGATAAACAAATAATAAATTCCTCAATGTTGATTAATGGCATGCAAGAAACAATAGTTTATACTGAAATTAACAGAAGGAGACAGAAATTTCATTCAGTGGCCTGGGCAGGAAATATTTCCCAGAGTAGGTCACATATGACCTTACATTAAAACATGAGAAGGAACTAGACATGGGAACCATGCATGTGAATGGAGAGTTGTCATGCTATAAAAATTTCCAAGTATGCAAAGTCTTCAGAAATGAACTTGCAATGATCAAGAAACAGAAAATGACCATCAATAAAGCCAAAAGTGGGAGGGTATGATGATGCACACCTATAATTCCAGCACTCAGGAGGATGAAAGAGGAGGACTGTAAATTTCCAGGTCATCCAGGGCTACATAAAGAGTCCAAAGCCAGCCTGAACTACAAAGCAAGACCCTGTCTCAAAAAAATTAATTGATTAAATTAAATTAAATAATAAATTAAAATAAAAGGTGAACGTTTTGGTAGTCATGACTAGGAAAAAGTGAAAATTAGAGCTTTCAAAATCTAAAGTTTTGGTGTTTAGAAAGATAAAGTTGATAAAATTTTAGTGAGACTAACAGAGAAAAAAGAAAAGACTCAAAAAAGGAAAATGGAGATAAAAGAGGAATTGTAATATCAACTGCAGAAATACAAAGGCTCATTACTGTGAACATTATTAAGACAACAAACTAGAAGAAAAAGATAACAACCTAGCAATACTGAATCATGAAGAAATTGGATATCTGAGGTCAATGAAGAAAATGAAGTTTTAAAAGCTGATGAAATGTCCCTAAGCAAGAAAAACTTAGGATTTAAAGATTTTGCTCTTGAATTGTATACATATTTTAGATAAAACTTATACCAGGATGCAAGGTTCATTTCACCTACACAAATCTGTAGATGTGATATGCCACCTTAACAGAATGAAAACCAAACTGCATGTGATCATTAGGTACAGAATAATTATTTGATAAAGTGTAACATTCTTTCATTAAAATAACTGCTAATAAATTTGTTACAAAAAGAATGTACCTATCATTTCACAGTGTCTATCATACCTCCGAGTTTAAATTAA
>NW_004955414.1:3035296-3037995 GCF_000276665.1 Chinchilla lanigera
CCCCCTTTTATCTTTAAAATAAAAAAAGAATGTACCTCAGCACAATAAAGTCCTATACAGTATAAGAAATCAGAGCTAACACTGTACTCAACAGAGAAAAGATGCAAGTTTTCATTTAATACAAGGACAAAGGCAAGGATTTCTGGACTTGCTACTTGTATTCAATATACATTTAGATGTTCAAAAAAGGGTAGTAGATAAGAGAAAAAATAAAAGGAATAAACTTTGGAAAGGAAGGAATTACGTGGCTTTTGCACTTAACATGTTTATGTATTGCTTCAAAAAGATGTCATAATTAATAAACTGCATACATAAAATCAGTATATAAAATTATTAGTGTTTCCATATATGTACACAAACTATCCAAATTATTATGTGAGAAGATAACTCCACTCAAAATAGATACAAAATGTGTGAATTATCCAATGAGATAATACCTTATGTTCACGGACAGGAAGAGTTCATGTTTTTTAAATGTCCATTGTACCTAAAGTAATCTCTACGTTCAAAGCAATTCTTACCTCCACAATGTTTTCACACAGAAGAAGAAGATCAAATGATACCAAATTATATTAACTATTACATTAAATCTAGAACAAAAGAGCAAAGCTGTAATATCACATACCTTCCTTAAAAGTAACTTACAAAGCTGATGTAGGTGAAGCTACATGCCACTTGCATAAGAGACACAGATAAATAGAACAGTATAGCGCAGGAGTAAATGTGTCCACTTGGTCAACTGATTTTCAACAAAGATGTTAAGAGCAAAAATGATTAAAGGAGAGTCTTTCCAGTCGTGGCTGTTGGGACAATTGGACAGTCACATGAAAAAGAATGTAGCTATACCTCATCTCATGCCATATATATAAAGTTGGTTCAAAATGAATTAATGATGTAAATGTAAGATGTGAAATTATAAAAGTACTAGAAGAAAATGCAGGGAAAATTTCCTGACATTTTAAGAGTTGAGCAGCAAAAACACAGAATGAATAGACAAAAACGAGATAAAAGATGTATCAAGCTAACATATACCTGCTCTGTAAAAGAAATTATCAATATCATGAAAAGAAAAATTACAGAATTGGAGAAAATATTTACAAAACATTTAGAAAAATATTTATAGAATATTCACAGAAATTGAACATGATAGAAGGAAAACAAAGAACCCAGTAAAATGGGCAATTATCTGAATATTTTACAGAAAATGACAGAAATAGCCATCAGGAATATGAATGTGTTTCAAGTGAATAATCATCATAGAAATGTAAATTAAAATCATGGTGAAATATCATATCCTACCTACCAGAATGTCTATTAACAAGTACATCAAAATGATACATGGAAATTTCCAATGGGAATGTTTATTACTGCAGGTCATTATGAAAAACAAGATGGAGGCTCCTCAAACCATTAAAAAAGACATCTATCATATAATCCAGGAATCTCATCATGGGATATATATTCAAAGGAAATGAAATAAGTGAATCAGAAAGATGTCTTTGATGATGTGCTTATTGCAGCATTATTCATAATATCTAAGATACAAATTCAACATAAGTGCTATCAATAGATAAACAGATAATCATAATGTATTAGGTATGTTCAACAGAATATTATTCAGCCTGGAAAAATGAAGTGAAGATTGCCATCAGCAGCAGCATGGATGAGCCTGGAGGACACATCATTGAATGAAATAACGAAGACACGAAAAGATAAATGCTACATTATCTCATATATATGAAATTTAGAAAAAGATTCTTAGAATTAGAAATTGGAATGGAATTTATAAAGGGCTAGAGAATCTGACTTTGAGTGTTGAGGAAATTTTAGAAATTCCTGTTAGGTTGTTGAAGAAGTAATGGAAAACAGTGATGTGAGAAAGTTCATCAAAGGATAAAAAAGTTCAGTTAACTAAGTGGAATAAATTCCAAAGACATCTTGTACAATATGGTATCAATAAGGTGGTACATTGGTGAAAACTGCTGAAAGTAAACTTAAGTATTCTCACCAAAAAATGTGTTTGAGACATTATATATGTATATAATTTAACTTGAATAAGATTATTCAAAAATTAATATATTTCAAAATAGTGTATTATATATAATAAATATCTATAGTACATATCAGTTGAAAGAAATAAAATGATTTTTTAAAACTACTGTGCAAATACACATGAAGTTGAAGCAGAAACACTACAATTTCAAGATCAACTTGAGCAATTTAACAAAAATGTTTTTCAAAATAAGAATGAAGTAGAAAAGGCTGGGCATGTAGCTCAGGTAGAGCACTTGCCCAGTAAGGGGGAGACATTGCACTTATTCAATGCACAGGACTGGGAAGAGAGAGGGAGAGAAGGAGGGAGGGATGGGGATAAAGGAGGAAGAGGGGACAAGTGGAGAAGTTGGAGGAAGGAAGGAAGGAAGGGAGGGATGAGGGAGAGAGGGAAGGAAGGAGAGAGGGAGGAAAGAAGGGAGGAAAGAAAGGAGGAAGAAAGGAAGGAAGGAAGGAAAGAGAGAAGGAAGGAAAGAAGGAAGGAAGGGAGGGAGGGAGGGATGAGGGAGAGAGGGAAGGAAAGAGGGAAAGAGGGAAGGAAGGAGGGAGGGAGGAAGGAAGGAGGGAGGGAGGAAGGAAAGAGGGAGGGAGGGAAGGAGGGAAGAAGGAAGGAAGGGAAGGAGGAAAGAGGGAGGGAGAGAGAGAGG
>NW_004955414.1:3038095-3098092 GCF_000276665.1 Chinchilla lanigera
GAAGGAAGGAAGGAAGGAAGGAAGGAAGGAAGGAAGGAAGGAAAGGAGGAAGGGAGGAAGGAGGGAGGAGGAAGGAAAGGAGGGAGGAAGGAAGACCAAAGCAAACATTTACATATAGAAAATGTCTGTATTTTTGCTAAATGTAAAAGAAGGCTATAAACTGATAGGCACACTACAGTCCTCTCATTTGTCTACTTGTTACAAAAAGAAAATAAGCAATAAATGAAATAGAAAATATCCCAAGATCACTTCAAATTAAAATAATGTTTACTGTTAATTAAAATGCGTACTTCTTTCCTTGGAACAGAATATGAGCCTAGGCTCTTTCAATGTATTTGCGCTAACTGTGAGTTTAATCTTTCTGCGTAAAGACTAAAGGTAAATACATTCATAGATAAGTAGTAACAAATAGAATGACATCAGTGAGAAAGTACTGGTCAGTGATCAAGGACACATAATTCAAGAGACAAGTCTGAATTCCCACAGATAGTGCACTTTCTTCCTGCTGGGATTTCATGGAACAAATTTATTCTTATGTAGCAATTATTAATTTTTTGAGTTTGATATACCTTGCCGGATTGGATTAATTGATTTATAAGAAGATTGAATTATTTCCAACCATTGTAGTGCAGTGCAGACTGCAATGAGCAGGTTGACAGAGAAGACTTCCTTGAGGTGGGGCTCAGAGGGGTACTAGGGTAGGCATTTTGCATGGTGGATCTCTGGTGTGGGAGACAGAGCTTCTAGGTTGTATTCATAGCACCACAAATATTCCTTCCTACAGAAATATTAAGTTCTGCCTTCACACATTCATGATAAAATACGATGGTTTAAGACCCTAAAACGTACTAGTTAAAATAATAAAATAAGTGAAACTAAAGCAGTAAAATCCTCTTTCCTCCCCATGTCCTCTGTTAGACAATTTATTTTTTCTGCAGGCTTTCTACTTCATTTCTTTCTAATGAAAACCAGTTATTCCAATAAATATTGACTTAATCCATTATACTACACTCTTACCAAATTAGATTAAAATAACTCAATTACACAAAATTTAGTACCCTCAAAAACATTCCACTTATTTTATAATTACTAAAGAAATAGTAATAGAAATAGTGACAGTAATAGAAATAGTACAGTTAATTAAAATGTTTTTTTCATGATTAGAGACGTAAACAATGGGTAGATGAATTCTTAGTAACAAAAGAAGTGACAGCAAAAGAACTGTTGAGATAGAAACATCCTCAAATTCGAACTCTCAAGTGAATATCCCTAAAAAGTTAATGAACCTTTTCATTCACAATAATAAAAATAGGAAATTTTTCAAAGGTTATCTTTCTAAATTATTTTCCTTTTGGTTCAAAGATGTGTTCATCATGTATAACTTGGTAAATATTAAAAAATCAAATATTTAAGCATATAAGACTACAGAGAATTGACTTATCAAGTAATTTTATAGTACATAAATTAACTGTAGCTCAAATCAAAATAGTTGCATTAGTGATTTTATTTGATTATTTTATTTGCCTTCATCTAAAAATTAATGATTTTATTTTATCATTTTACTTGCCCTCATCTAAAAAGTTAAATTTTAGTTCAACAGAACTTTAATAAGTTTTGTTAGAATGAATCAAATCAAGGCTTGTTATTCCTTCTCATGAGGTATGTGGTCATTATGTACTGCAAACTTGGACAAATAAAAATGAATGAGTAAATAAATAAATAAAAGTCTATAATTCTAAATTATATTTAAAATCTATTCTAATTTATTCTAAAAGAATAAATAAAATCAATGACTTCATTAAACTTATGGTTAGAATTAATGTACTTCAAGAATCCTCTAAATTTCCTTTTCTTTCCACAAAATAAGTCACAAGCTTCTACATACAAAGTAAATCTTTGCCTGATATCAAGGTTAACATGTACATTGCTATGTTTTACTAATTTCAAATCTGATGTACAAATACAATATGGAGTTTCTAATTATGAGTAAGGATCAATCATAAGGACCAGATTATCTTATTAGAGAGTCAAAGATTATCACATCCACCATTTATTTAGGAACTTGCACATTTAAGTAATATAGATTCAGTGATGGTTCTGAAATTTCAAGTATGTGAAGCTGAGAGAGTTGTGTGTGTGTGCATTTGTATGTGTGTACATTTTTACACAAAATTGGGATTGTTACCATTTATGAAACCTTTGTCCTTTTTGCTGTGTTTGTTGAGATATGATCCTTCATCTTACACCAAAGAAACATTTAAAAGATGAACTGGAAAATGATATAGCATTTATCTATATGGCAGATATCTCAGAATATGCTTGCACGTTAAAACCAAAGTTTAACCTAGATTTAATCCTGAGAACAAAATTTTTAACTAAGAAAAAATCACATTTGAAGTCATATTTTATTTGCCTTTCCTGACATTTCACCCATTGATGAAAACTAACTTGGGGGAGATGACTCTGAACTGGGAAAGAACAATGCAGCAGGTAAGAAAATACTTTTGAAGTAGTAAATGTGACTTAAAGACTAAGTTCCTAAAATCTAATATCAGTGGAAATCCTGTAGCTAACAGTGCCCTAATTTCCTAATTTGTATTGGTTTCTTGCTTCTACACATTATTCTGCCATTCAGGAAAAACATAAATATGAAGTGATACTTTCTGCTTACAATAATAGAAAAGACTAGAGCCTATGGTAGAGTGAAAAACAGAAGCAGATGTAATTGATGCAACACCAAAATGAAGTATTTTAGGTTGTATCTGCAGTAATGTTGACCCACCGGCTATTATAAGTTATTAGAGGAGAAATGTAATGGGTAGAGTGCTGCTTTAGGAAGTGTTGTCTAGCATCAAGATTCCAAGCTAAATGAGAAAAGACACATCCTTGAGGAAATTACCTTGCTTTTGCAAGAACAATATATTGAAACTTCTTATATTCACATATTGGATCTCCTAATATCATAGGGCTTATATTTATACCTTAGTGATGGAAAATGCTGGAAATTTTTACATAAGCTATTGCTGAAATCTTACCTGGTTTGGTCAAATCTTTCTTCTTGTGCAGAACACTTTGTTTCATGAGATAAATAGTTCTCAATTTTATTTATTCTTATTTCAAATATTTTGCTCTCTATTTTTATTACCATCTAAGAACCATCCATCTTGGGGTAAATGTACCATGCTGACCAGTTGGAAATTGCTATAACTCTTATCATCCTCCTGAGATCACTACAGGTAGTCCTGCACTGGATATACTCTAGCTTGAATCGATAAATTCTAACCTAAGGACAGAGCATAGGATGAACAGAAACAACCGAAATAATGAAGAGACAACATACAAAATGGGAAAAATATTTGCTAGCTGCAACCTAGCCAGAGTACCAATTTGTATAATATTTAAAGAACTCAAAAAATGAGATCCCCAAACTAAAAGATTCAGTCAAAGTCTGGGCTACTGAAATAAAGAGACACTTCTCAGAAGAAGTACAAATGGCTAATGAACATTATAAAATGTCCAACGTCTCTGGCTTGAGAGAAATCCAAAATTTGAGATTCTATCATTCTGTAGAATGAGTGGCTATCATCAAGAAAACAAATAATAGCAAATGCTGGCATGGCTGTGAGGAAAGAAAATGACCCTTTGTATATTTTGATGGGAATGTAACCTCAAGTAGTGCAACCACTATAGAACACATTATGGTGATTCCTCAAAAACTGAAAAGAAAGAAGTTAAATTGCATTCAGCTATTTACCTCATGGACCTCTTCCCTAAAGAGCTAAAGACATCACATCACCGTGCTACATGCACACTCGTATTTGTATTAGTACAATTCATGATAATTAAATGTTGAAAGTGGCATAAAAGTCCATCAACAGATGAATATATGAAGAAAGTGTGGCATTAATACACAACAGGGTGCTATTCTGAAATAAAGAAAGATAAATCTGAGCCATTTGTAGGAAAATAGATGCACTTCAAAATCATAATGTTGAGTGAAACTAGTTGGACATGTAAGCTTCATTATCACATGACTTCTCTCATGAGAATCCCAAAGTAAAGTAAAGGGAGGAATGAAAGATGATAGTAAACAGAGATAGAGCTTTTATAGATGAGATGAGTAAGAGGTGGAGTGCAGGGGTCACTGCAAAGGGACACAAGAAAAATTAAAATGGGTCAAGTACACGTGTCAACTATCCACAATAAATTTAATCATTATTTGTAGCAAACGTGCTATTTTAAAAGTCTTGGTGAATCTTTTTCTTTTACTATATCATACTTACATATTCACTGAGAACTTAGTAAGCCAATATGATATATTCCCAGAAAGGTAATCTGATAACAGTACTCAGGAAAAGTCACATAGCAATATATGGAAAAAATCAAAGATGTTTTGTCTCATAATAAAGACAGATAGGATATACAAAATAGATACATTTAATACCTAAAATCCTGTTATCTGGAAGAGAAAAATAATATAATTTGATGTGTAGATGTTAAAAGGAATCAAGTACAGTGGGAGAACATACTAACTGTGCTAGAGTGAAGTGCGTTGTTTCAGTTCAAATACAAAACAAAATGAACTGGGTTACCACCTAATGGACTGTGTATTTATCGGTCCAGAAACAGGAAAAGATGACCTATTGAGTTATTTCTAACTTAGATATTTTATTAACTTTTATTTTAGTGGCAAAATCCACAAAGCAAAGAAAACATTGGTTTTTCAATGGGCTTAATTCTAAGCTTTTCCAGCAAAAGGATATGAAGATTGAAATTATCTTGAAATTGTTAAATCAGAGGTGATTGATTTTATATTGATGTTATGTTGTACTCCAAGCTGCAAGCCTGGCATGCTTCCTACTGGGCGTCTTTAAGGAACAGAATCAGAAAAGCTGACAAAAGCAAGAATGACCACAAATGTACAGTGTGATAAAGTATTATCCTCTAGTGAATAGAAATTGATTTCCCCAAGCTAAGGAAAATATCAGCTATCTCCTCCTGCATTATGAAACTAAGAATACTACACATGACAAAATGATGCAATAGAAGATATAAAAATCAAAGAAATTAGGATAATGTTATTTATATGTGTTCATTAGTCAAGAACGAGAATTTTTTAAAAAGAACTAGAATTTAATGTCCTAAACAGAAAAGAAAATGATGAAATGCATTTCCATGAAGGTACAAAAATATTCCAATTTGACAGAAGATACATTTAACTGAATTTCAGTGCATATTTTAGTTAGCATGAGTGGTTTTAATTTATAAAATGTAACACCAGAAAATACACACCTTATACTTTGCTAACAAGACTATAAATTAGTGTAAATTTCTTGAAGGGGAAATCTGGCAATATATTTCAAGTTTTAAGTCTTTTACAACCCATGGCACCTTTTAATATTGATCTTAAGAAATAATCACAAACATGGTTAAGGATGTTGTTACAAAGGTAGTCAGTGCAGCAAATTTTAAAAATTAAAAATTGCAAACAATCTATATTATTGATCATTAGGGTCATATTTAACATTCATCTTTCCACAAATAAAATAAGATATAACTGATAAATATAACATTGCAGAGTAATGTTTAACCACCTGCAATACTTCTTATAATATTTATTACGAGTATGTTACAAGATAGATTTCATAATTTGGATATATGACTCAACAAAGCAATGTTCTCAAGGCAATGTTTTCAGAAATTATCTCTATGTGAAGATTACTTAAGTTTTCTATTGTCTTGTTTTATTTGTATTCTAAATCTTTTTCTAGTATTTAGTGTAATTCTATCTAATAAAATGCTGCAAAAACCCATGCATACTTATGCTACTTTTTTGCAAACAATTATTTGCTACTACTTTTCAAATTTTATGAGCACCTAAATAAAATGTGCAGTTTATGCAGTTGCTGTAGTCTATAAAAGGTGAGTATGTTAAAAGATGGAATAAGCAAATATAAACTTAGATTTCTTCTATTGAGAAAATTGTTTAAATCGCTCTCAGTTATAATACTGTCATGGATTGAAATTTAAACCTTTACTTACACTTTACTTGCAGTATGCCTGATATTCTTAAATACGTATCAACATCTATGTAGTTAAACACAAACACTCCCCTGAGCACAGCATGTTGATTATCTACAAGGTAGGAAAACATGAATATTGCTAAATTTAGAATGTTCATAAGTTAAAACAAGTTTTCCAAACTTTTAAAGCGTCAAAATACGATGTATTTTTTTTCTGAATCTTGAAGAATGATTTTATACTCCTAAAGTAAGGAAATATAGTTTCAGATGTAGATAGAAAGTGCTTTTCATAATAGTCATTCATTTATGTCATTCAAGTTGTTACTCACATTTGTAACAGACTGATAGCAAAACAACATTGAAAATAGTTGTAATGTTTGAACTCAGCATCTTCATATGCATCCTTCCAATACAATGGCCATGTATGGGGCCAATAATGCTTTTCTTGCACTTATGCATTGGAAAGTCAAAATGTGCGTCATGTGTCATGAGGGTTTAATGTGACACCATTTTGTAAAGGTCACTCAGCAAGTTGGATAATCTTCTGTACAGCTCACTCTTTTTTTATTCCCTTAAAATAAGGGTGTGTTTGTGCAATCCTTCAGTCGAAGGACCTGATTAAATTAATGAAACATTTACCCCAGTGGAGGCATCAAAATTTATCACCTTCACTTCTGAGTTCATAGCTCCTGGGATTTTCTGTCATGCAAGTGAAAATATGTGACATCTTTGGCTGAGTGAGATTTTGCTTACATTGTTCTCAGGGTGAAAGAAAGACAAAATAATCATACAATTTGAGATCTGAAAATATAGAATTAGCTGACTGAAAAAAGGCAATCTTCAACATTTTCAAATACATAGTCAGAAATAAAAATACTTTCATAAAGGGAAAATATACTTAGAAATCAAACACTTAACATGAGAAGTTATGGAAAAATGCATCATTTCTGTGCAACCATTTAGTGTCATGTGTTACTGAATTTGAATCACTGAATGTGCAAATAGGAAACCACTCAGTATAAGTAGGCAGAAATCATTTTTAAATATTTACGAACTCTTCTTCATAAAAGTTTACCCAACATAGCAAATAAGCAAACATGTCAAGAAATTTCATATTTTGGGAAGTCTTAAATCTAAGATACACTTAGATTCCCATTGATAAAAATTTATTTGCATGCAAAATAAGCTGCTAAACTCTAAAGTATGTATAATGCCATTCTCAAAAAAAAATTCGACCTGACCCATTTCCTTTGGTTGTTATATAATGGGAGATGGGTTAAAAGTATTTAATTTTGTTTTCATAAGAACTAATGCCTTACAGGAATTTCTTCCATTCTTTAAGATTCTAGGTGAATATCAACATCTGAACAGAAATTTCATTAAAAATGCTTTATTCCAAAAAGATATGCTAAACCTCTTATTTTCTCTCAAATATATCTTTTTTTGATGATTCCTTTTGTCATCTCTGCTTTCAATATTTATTTTGAAACAGACAGTCTACCTGTTATTTAATTTATTTATTTTTCTTTATTGTTCTTTTTTAAAATTTCTTTATTTTAAATTGAAAAGAACAAAAACAAAATAACCAAAACAAAGACAAAAACAAGACAATACACAAACTATAAAAACAATACAGAATTTCAAAACAAGATGATAGGAAATCAACGGTGGTTGTTGTTTACTTATTGTTATCTTCAAAATAGTTGCTCAGATTATCAGATATAGGCATGCAAGACTGATCAAACAATTAAACATTAAGTGTTCCTTTCAATACATCAATAGAAATTAGTAGTACAATTATCTCAGCTATCTTGTGCATATATGTGTGTGCATTTTTTTTCTTTCTTTTTCTTCTTTCCCCCATCCCGGTTGCTCCTTCCTACTGAGCAATTTCTTTCTCTTTCACAAAATCTATTGTACCTTTCAGTTTTATTTACTCTTTCGGGTTCTTAGACTAGGGAGACAATATGGTGTTTACACATATGAGTCTGATTTATTTCACTCATGAGTATGGTCTGTATTTTCACCTGTTAATTTATCCTAAAGCTCACTACACTGCTCATCCTCCCACATATACCTCAAGTCAAGACATCCACAGCTATCTACCCACATGCTTAAGACAAACCGGGAAAAAACTCTTTGTTTCTCTTTTACCTCATCCCTTCTCCTTTCAGCAGTTGGCCTCTCAGATCTATCTGAGAAAAATGGTTTTAGTGTATTCACTTTACTTCAGTTGCACACTATTAATATTTCTGACCAAAATTACTATTTAATCTCTTGCAAAACAGGTCTCCTAACAGATCTCCCTCTTCCCTATACTAATTTTTGCCCTTCACTGACTGAAATGATCTCATTTACAATATCTATTAAACTACACCATATGCCTGTCAAAAATGTGCTGTTTTATGGACGATTAGAATAAAAAACTAACCATATGCATTAGTTTTCTTTATAAGGCTGCTATAGGAGCATACCATAGGATGAATGGCTTACATAAAGGAATTTACTGTTCTAACAATTCCAGAGCTTGAAATTCTTATATTAGATTGGCAGTAGAGTTGGTTTCTCCCTCCTTGGCCAGCAGAAAGTAGCCTTTTCACCGTGTTCTGACATGGCCTTCCCATGTACAGCCCACTGGTGTTTCTTCCTCTTTTTGTAAGGGCACCAGGCATATTGCGTTACTGGCTCATACAATTAAAATCTCACTTATTTCTTTAAACCCCCAGTCTGTGAAGATACTCACATTGTGGTTAGGAATTCAACCCATGAATTAGGAAGAGATGTGCTTCAACCCATAAGAAACCGTTATCAGGCTCTATAAGATCATTTTTCTCACGATCTCTTCAACATGGTGTTGGAGCACCAACACTGGTCATATGCCTTTTTTTAAACATAAGCTTTTCTTGCCTAAATGTTTTTGATCTTCCTGTTGCCCTCTTTCCAGGTAATTGTATTTCTGGTTATATGTGGTCATTTAGGTCAAATATCTTCTCCGGGACCTTCGTGTTCCTGTGACTAATAATCTTCCAAAGGCCAATATTCCTCCTACCCTGTCACAGCATCTCATTGCATTTTTCTTTCCAAGCCTGTGCTTTTATCTGACTTTATAAAGATGTTATTTCATTGCTTACATGTTTAGGGCTTTATTTCCTGGTCTACATCTTAGGTTTGTTTTGTGTATTAGTATGTCTTCTAGAAACATACTTAGAGAAAATAAGAGCTTAAACAGTATATACTTGAATAAATGTGTCAGACCTCACAGAGGTACGTATTTTTTATTTTTAATTTTTTAATTTTTTTTATTATTTTGTTTTTTTCCAGTACTGGAAATTGAACTCATGACCTTGTGCTTACCAGGCAGGCGCTGTGGGACTGAGCTAAACCCCCAGCCCCATGGAACATATTTTTTTAAAGGAAAAAATACTTGATTTCTTTATAAAAACTTGGTACCTAATTTCTGAATTAACTTTAATCCTAAAATTATTTATAACAATAATGTAGCACATTTTGAAGATTTTATCTCTTCCAAATCTTACTGTTTTTCTAGTACTCAAAATCCTCATTTGGTACAATGTATTTTTCTTTCATGTGCCTTCCATACTTTCAAGTTTTTAATTTACATTGATGTGCATAATCTTTGTGCATATCCGATGCAGTCACACACATAGTGTCAGTCGGTGCTCAAAACGCATCCTTTAAGGACATTGTTAATGTCCCCCAGTGTTGTCCTCAGCACCAAAACATAAAAAGGTAAAAAAAAAGAAAGAAAGAAAGAAAGAAAGAAAGAAAGAAAGAAAGAAAGAAAGAAAGAAAAAGACAATATTAGAAACAATAGACCTAAACTTATTCACACAGGAGAAAATATTTTGAGAAAATTCAGTCTGCTCCACTATAGTTACTATGGTATTAACCTAAGAATTGTGATAATAGGAAAATATATTATAAAACATATGTCAACAAGTCTCAGTGTGTGTCACAACGTTTTACTGCCCGAGTGAGGCTGCACAGCCTTCCTGGAGGACGTTCCTGACATCAAGCCTGAGCGTTCTGTCTGACAGTTCAGTGTCTGCCTTACTGTACTTTTCATTTTAAAAGTCTTAAAATTTCACTGTGACGCTAATCCTATAGGTATCTGCAATATTAACTGTTGTCATGTGACACACGCCAAATGAACTTCAAATACTGTACAGCGGTGACGGAGGTCGGTAAGGATCCGATGCTTGTCATTACTCTGAGAACCCCTGCATAGGAAAGTATTGGAGCAGACATGTAGTGAAACCCAGACTTCCAAAATATGACATTGTAAAAGCGTTACAGATCTCCTCACAAATCTCCCCTGTTTTAGACTCATGAAACCAGATGCTGGGCTTTGTCTTTTATTCCTGCAATCTCACAGCCAGGTGTGAGCTCAGCAGTGTCCTGGACAAGCTTAGACACAGCAGGTTCAAAAGATAGTGTTTCAGCCTCTCTTTCAACTTCCGAACCACTCTGTTTGTTATTTGGAACACTTTGGACAGTTTTATAACATGACTCCTTCCTCTTTCTCCATAAAAACATCTTAGCATACAAACCAACTGACTGTCTAACCATAGCCCCTCAAAGTAGAGAACGGAATAAGGATGTATCATTTATTTATTATGCATATATTTATGTTTAAGTGATCACGTTTTTTTCCAAATATGAACTTGGTCGAGAGTGGGTAGAGAGACATGGCATGTGGTTGGAAAAGCAGTGGTTCTCGAAGACGATAATCACTGAACTTGATGGGAATGAGGAAGAATGCAGCCCGGTAACTGAAGGTCCTTACACGTTTGCTGTGGCTTTGTAACAGCTTCAATGGCAAATGGATAATTTTAAGATCAAGGAATTCTAGTGGCAAATTAATTATATAATAAATATAAACTGTCAAAAATAACTGCTTGCAGTTTATACTTAAAATCCCTTTAAACTGTATTTACATGCAACTTTTATAATACGTTTTAGGGCATGTACCGATATGTTCACTTTCATGATGAGATAACTTAAAAGACTTACGAAGGTTTAGCACCAGCTAGATTACAATCAAAACCAAGGATCCAAACCCAGAGTTATAGTCCCATGGTTATACAGGTACTGTTTCTATTTTCTGTTTATACAATGATTTACAAACATTTTATGTTTTCCTTTAAAACCTACATCTGCTTATCTAGCTATCATCTATCCATGTTCTCCATCTCTTTAAGTACAATCAGTTATCATGCATTTTTTCTTTGATTATCAGTCTACATACATATTCTCTTGTGTCAATTGTAATGAGGATTAGTAAGCAACTTTTACTAATTTTTACTTTATCAGAGACTTTTGTTGTTTATCTGATACTAAATGATAGCCAGATAAAAGCTAAACTAATATATAAAAATATTTGCCCTTTCATGATTCATATATTACTTAAAAGACTAAACTTTATATGCAGTATTTGAGATTTAGATATCTGGATACTTATTCACTTTCATAAGTGGTTGAAATCATTTTCAAACATACAGAAATATTTAATTTTCCACTCTCACTGACAAAATCAAACCATAATTTTATGAATTTCCCTCCAAGCTTAGGCCTGGGACAATTACTTTTCATAATCATCCAAAAGAAAACTTATGTATTAAACAATATTAGCGCAGCAGACAAGCAGTACTTGATAAATATGTTATGGCCAAAGTATAACTTGTGAATCATTTTCTTCCCCCGATTCCTCTTCTCTATTGTGATTTCTGAGTATATGAGTCATAATTTCATCAAATAAATTAGCAGAGAAAGGACTGATTAATTGAGTTTTTTTGAGAGGAATATGGAAAAAAGAAGAAGAAAGAAAAACAATCAAAGCTACAAGCTTCTTTTGCTTTGTCTAATGAATAGGAATTACAAAATCCTGTGATCCCAAGCCAACATTTTAATTTCAGTTTGTGGACCTGAGAGCAGATGACAGCTGCAGACAGAGTAGAGGGCAAACCACCTTGCAACACATTTTGTCAAGTTACACCCTCTGGCGTTGACCTTGGGCCAATACTCCTGGAGACATGATGAAGTGTGAAAAGTACTGGCAAGCGTTTTAGACTTAAACCAAAAAGTTAGGTGGTATGGGAAAATGAGGACCAGAAGAGATTAATATTTGTGGGGTTTACAGCAGACAAGGCAAAGCAATAGGAAGTGAAGAAATCCCTAAGGGGAATTTCTTACAACAGCAGAAGATTAGAAACAGGATGGGACTGAACAGGAAGCCTATTTTTCCAGCTGGAGCCTCTTACAAACCTGAAGTTGATTTGGGAATGACAGAAAAGTGCCAAGCAAATGCATAATCAAGAAACAATGATAGAATTTACAGTCACTAGGAAGGCCTGGGGAAGAGGGGCACAGGGAAGTGGGGAGCAGAAAGGAGAGAGAGTATAAAATATGGTTGGACATTATGCAAAGAGAACGCACAAACATTTTTTCTGGTAAATGTAGATGTTAAAGTTAGAAGCAAAGTTTGAAGTGACCTAATGTAGATATTTTCAAGTTTCATAGCCACAGGAAATAAACTTCAAACAGACTCATATGCAGAATTCCCCATGGACACAGAAGAACTGATCTGATCCAAGAAGAAAGGGGAAGGCCAGTACCCGCACGCCCTGGCCTCCACTCTAGCTTGAAAACTGGCTCCTGGAGCATTTAATGAAATCTTTAAGACTTCTCAAAACAGTTTGAAAACAGCTTGGCCTACATGAACCCGTCGTTTTTTACTTGAGGAAAGAGTCCAAGGTCTTCAATCTGCAACAGTATTTGGAAGGCCTAATGGCTGGAGATGCTCATGCCCGTGCACCGGGCTCTGAGTGGCAGCTTTTCAGGACGCTAGTGATGGAAATAAAGGGCCTTGCGTCTGCTTGATCAGAATGCACATGATTGTTACCATTGTTCGTTATGCTGGAAATAACAGTGGATTGTGCAACTTCCAGCCCATTCTAATAAACAGAATGAGTCCTTTTACTGTCAAAGTTGACACGCTTATTGGGATGGCAGTGAGATGGGCTCCGAGGGGAAATTAACCTTCCCATGCCTGAAAGTTCACCTCCTCTCATCGGTACTTTCCGCCACAGCTGGTTTTCTCTAATGGTTTTCCTCAGTTTCCCCAGCTTGTGATGGCTTCTTTTGTGATTGTTTCCATGAGTTGGCCGGTCAATGCCAGCTTTCAGTAAGCGGAATTAGCTCAGCAGCAGATGTTTACCAAGTCAGCAACTACTACTAGCTGCTGTGATCAATTAAGGGAGTGCTACGACCCACCATTTAGAAACTAGCCAAAATGCCTCTCCCCAGTAGCACCTCTCAAAAAGGCAATTTGGTAAAATTGTTAGTCACAGCTACCTTGGTGTGCAGTTCCTCCAAGTATGTATTCAGATATCCATCCAGTTTAATTGGGAAAGTGTACCATTTTATAAACACTTACTGATACATTTTTGTTATTTTTCTCCCATTAAATATAGTTTAAAGCTTAATTAAGAACTTGCTCTGAGAAATACTGGAAATAATTGCCATCTCTTACACTTTATGTACTGTAGATCTCAATAAAATAATATTTCTAAGAAGTTCTTCTCCTTCATCTATGGAAACAAATCTAAATGGTATCCAAATTAAATAAAGCCTCAAATAAGGTCAAATGGATCTGAAACTGTCTTAAAAACATTATGTAAATGTAGGGGCTGGGGATTTAGCTCAGTGGAAAAGCGCCTGCGTGGCAAGTGCAAAGTCATGATTTTGATTCCTGGTAACAGAAGAAAAGACAAAAAAAAATTATGTAAATATGAAGATATGTATAACCATAATCAGAATAGAATCAACCTGTTTCCTCTTCTTTGATTTCTTCCTTCTGAAGGATTTCCTACAACTGTAACCCATCGAGCAAGGAGGTTCACTGTGGAATCACTATCTAAACTTTGACAACTTGGTAACTGAAGAAAAATCTCCCAATTCCTCTTCATGTACCTTCCATGCACATAGATGCAACTATTTTTAATACAGGGTAATAGAAATAGTCTTCTAGGTTTTCCACAGACTGCTCTGTAAAATAAAACAAACTCATAGCTCTTAGTAATTTGCAATAATTCAGTGAGTTTGTTTTAGGGAGCAAAATAATTAGGTGATATAAGTGCAATATTTTCAGAGTTCAGTTTATGCTTTATACTTTTTTTAACAGACTTGTGTTTGGCCTGTGATATAGCTCAGTGGCATATTGCCTGCTTGATAAGCACAAGGTTCTGAGTCTGATTCCTGGTACAAAAAAAAAAAAAAGTTTTGTGTTGATTATGACGCAGTTTCATAAACAAGCTATTTCATTTTGTGCTATATTTTATCAAAAATAAAAATATACAGAACACCTAGTTGATGTTGAACTTCAAACAACAAATATATTGTCTAAGTATGTGAGTAGAGTTTGAACATATGAGTGTGTTCCAGAAAGTATTTGCAACCCTGTCTACTTATTAACACCTCTCTCCGTCTCTCTCCCTCCCTCCCTCTCTCTCTCTCTCTCTCTCTCTCTCTCTCTCTCTCTCTCTCTCTGTCTCTCTCTCTCTTTCTCTCTCTCTCCCCAAGTGAGGTCTTAATCTTCCAGGGCTTAAATAAGAATCTAATTCTTTATGCTTAGACTAATCCAATTTAGAATTTAACAATCACAGAAGCCTCCTATTTCTATTTTCTAAATGTATACTAAATTAAAAATGTGTGTTAAATGTGTTTATGCCTTCCCACCAAAGTTGGTAATTCTCTCTTAGAAGTCGCTATTGCCTCTGACTTCAATGGTATCAATAGCTTTCAAATGCATTTTCTTAACCCAAACCATTTAATCTTTTTTTTTATTTTACTAGTACATGTTTGAATTCGTACAGTTTACAATCATCTTGGGAGTGGTTGCATGGACATATTATAGCTTGTTTCTTTTTCTAAATTCCTTTCCTCTCCTCTGCCCTGGTTCCCTGACCCCTTTTTCATACTTGTTGATTATCTGTCTTCACACATGTCCTGGTGTTCAGTGTTTACAGTAGTTGGGGCTGTTAAGTTTCTGTACACAACATACTTTTATTCTTCTTATTTCATCTTCCTCTGCTCCTCATGTCTCACCTTTGTTCCTTTGGACCACTTCCCTTTTGCAAGAGATTCATCCACTTTCTATACATCCTTTCTCATTTTCTTTGTACTTTGCCTACTCAAATGAGAAAAACCATACAGTATTTAAGCTTGTGTGTCTGGTTTATTTCACTGAAAATTATATTTTCAGGTGAATCTATTTTGCTCCAAATATCTTGAGTGTATCATTCTTTATAGCAGAGTAGTATTCCACTATATGCAGGTACCACATTTTCTTTACACAGTCATCTGTTGATTGGCATACAGACTGCCTTCAGGGTTTAGCTATTATGACTTGTGCTGCTATAAAGGTTGGTACACATGTATCACTGAAGTGTGATGACTTAAACTCTTTGGAGAAGACACCTAGCAGGGATTACCTGGGTTGTGTGGAATTTCTAATTCCAGTTCTTTGAGAAATCTCCATACTGATCCCCATAATGGGTGTACTAGCTTACATTCCCAACAGCAAAGCAGGAGTGTCCACCATAGCCACGGTCAGCACTGTTGCTGTGTGATTTCCTGATGATGGCTATTCTTTCCCAGCCAAGATGAAATCTTAGCATTGTTTTAATTTGCATTTCTGTAATGGCCAAAGATGGCCAAATTTTGTTCTTTTGGCTATTTTTTTTTCTTCCTCTGTAAAGTATCTGCTCATTTCTTTTGTCCATTTCTTGACTGGGTCTTCAATTTCAGGTGGTTTAATATTTTGAAATCTTTGTATATTCTAGATATTAGTCCACTGAGGAGTAGCTGACAATTTTTTTCCCGTTCTGTACGTTCTCTTCTGTCTACTGATGATTCTTTTGCTCTAAGAAGCTCTTTAGTATGTTATAATTCCATTTGATGATTCTTGTTGCTATTTCTTGTGTAACTGAAGTCCTGTTTAGAAAATCCTTTCCAACATGCATGTCTCAAATATTTTAACTATTTTATCTTCCAGAAGGTTTGTTTCCCTTTTAATGTTTAGATCTTTGATCCATTTTGATTTTAATTTGAGAAATAAGGGTCTAGTTTTATTCTTCTGTAAATAGATTACCAGTTTTCTCAATACTACTAACCCAATCTTATGTCCAGTAAGCAAACAAAATGTTATCTAAAAGTTAATGATCAGTTACTAAGCCATGGAGTCAGCCTACATTCCCATTAGGAAGTGACTGGCTAAAGATCAAATGTGGTGGGCATGATGCAATGCTGATCACTATAAAGGTCCTGAAGTCACGAGGGCTGGAGGAAAATGCATGGAACTGAAGACTACATGTTAAGTGAAATGAGCCAGATTTAGAAAATCTAGATTCTTTCCAAAATATAAGAAAAATTTTTTTTAAAACTGAGAGAGCAGATAAAAGGAGAAGAGAGACTACCAGGGAACAGGAAGCACGGAAAGGGGGAAAGAGAGGCAGGGTTTTACACTGGGACGATCAAAGTATGTCCTATACATGTATAAATATGCCGAAGCTGAACCCAATCTTCTTTATAACTAGGATGTGCTACTAAAGAAACATGCAATAGATAAATTAGACTGCTGAAATAAACTAATTTATATAATTTCAAAACTTTTGAGCTGTCTTTCTGCAAATATTAATGTACAAATAAGCACTGTAAACCACAAAGAAACAGATTATTGTATAATCATTCAAAATAGACTCCTAAACCGATAATTAAATTAAACTATGTGAATGTTCAAACAGACTAAAAAATAACTTAATATCAAATGCAGCTCTACAGAACAGAAATAATAGAGAATAAAGCAAGTGCCATAATACCAGCATCTGGACCTTCGGCTCATCTCTCCACGCCTGGTGACTTATATATGGACTCATTCAACCGAGCTTTGTTGAGTGCTGACTCTATAACAAGTGCATGACACTCCAAGTACTGGAAATTCAGTGCAGTGCAGGAGACGAGGTCTCTATGCTTAAAGACCCTATGTTTTAGTGACAGAAGACAGATGAATGACACAGGCTAGACAATGAGGAAATACAATGTAGTCATTAAACGCTGTGACACAAATACAACCTTGTAGCCAAATGCATCTTAGTTACAAAGACTAATGGGTTTCTCTTTGGCATGGTTGTGTGTGTGTATAGCATATTTTGTCCACTCCTCCCTTTTATCACCTTCCAACAAATAAAACTTTGTGTGTAGCCAACAGTGCCAGTGGACTTGTGCAGGTAAGTAGTCAGGGAAGCTCCTCTAACAAAGTACCTCCTGTGAACAACTTTTCTGTGTGTCACCACTCATGTTATTGATGAGGCCACGATTTCTCTATTCTAATCTCTCATGTTTCAAGATGATTCTTAGCTACTGTTGAGGTTTCTGTATACTATTGCCAATTCAAATTTTACCTCCTCTTGCACAGAGGTTCCCATATTTTGGTTGCCATTAAAATCACTTCAAGAGTTTATTAAAATTATTCCATAATTCTGGGCTCTATCTCTGGGATGTGGCTGGATTATTTACATATTTGTCATATGATATCAGAGCTAGTGGTCCGTGCACCACACATAAGTACTGTTACATTCACACAACCATCCAAATTCTTTCTCTCAAGCTCTTTGCACCCTTGGCAAAGCTTCCCTGGTCCTCCTCCCCTCTCTGCCTTCGACTTAATGAATCATTAGAACTTATTCATTTCTTAGGTTTCAGCTTAGTTTTATCTTCCCCAGTACTGTTTCCCAAATAGAGCATTCTGTCTCTTTGAGTTGATCTATAGTCACATTATATCTCACTATTACCAGAGTACACCTTAGGCTCCAGTAACTGCATAATTTAAATCACTTTTATTGAACAAATATAAGTGCTCTGTTCTCTGCTAATCTGCTCAAATTATTTCTTGAATAAGCCTTATGAATACAGAAAACAATTAGGTATTATAAAGGCATGATGAGACATCTAACAGTTGATAGATCATATTTTTAAAAGAATAAAATTATAAAATGAATGTATGGTTTCAGTTAAAATTATAAATTTTAACTATCTTTCAGTAAAATATTTTTCTATCTCTTTTTCTTTTACATCTTGAAAAAGTTAGCAAATTTCTAAAAGCTGATTCAGGCTGTAAGATAAAATATATATAAAGTAAATTTTAGTAGGTTGAGAAAAGGAACTTAAAGAACATATTCTAAAAATACAATAAAGTTTCTTTTATCTTACTTAAAATTATTATTTTTCTCCCTTATATTATATAATAAAGGGAGCCCGAATGAATAAAAGCTGGTAACACTAAGACTTTATTATTAAGTCATGGAGAAATAAGGGCTAAGTCTTTTAAAAGATTTTCCTTAAAGGGAGGCATGCTAAGAGAAGAAAAATTAAATTGTACCGAGTCAGTCAATGCAATTCTAAGCTTAAGAAGTTGGTATCAATGATTAAATCTTGACTGATTACTTAATCATGGAGAGTAAAGCAAACAATGTAAAGAGTGTGTAATAAATTCTGGGTAAGAAAATCTCTAGATACCAAATTCCTTATCTTTACCACTTTCCTTTATACAAATATTGACATATTCACATTTTGGGTATATGTTCATAAGAAATAAAGAACTAAATATATTTTTCTCTGAAACTGAGCATGTCAGTCAGAGAGTTAAAGTGAAAGAAAGAAGAAAGGTAAGATTTTGAGGAAGAAAAATTACTTCTCAAAGATGATATGCATTTAGTAGAGCATAAAATGAATTCAGTGTGAGTTGGGAGTTCAAAATGCAGGTGCTTCATGGAGTTACTCAAATCCCAGGACTTCCATTTAAAACATCTATTTTCCACCTTGGAGATTTAGGAAATAAAGCCTACATGTCAGTAGAGGACTGGGGGTAGGAACTTTTTGGCTTCTGGAAAGTTTTGAATAAGTCACTTAGTGTCATATGAGAAGTAAGTGTTATTCCTAAAAAATCCATTATACTGTAAAAGCAAAGAACTGCAGAGGACTTTAAAAGTCAATCTAAACACCCCCCTATATGCACACATGCCAATTTAAAAATTATTCCTCCGGTTACATAAGATCTCAGAAAACATTTTCTCAATCCATTCGTAATCTGTTATAGTACTTAACCA
This sequence comes from Chinchilla lanigera, assembly GCF_000276665.1. Classification (NCBI taxonomy): domain Eukaryota; kingdom Metazoa; phylum Chordata; class Mammalia; order Rodentia; family Chinchillidae; genus Chinchilla; species Chinchilla lanigera. Next base: position 3,057,303 of record NW_004955414.1, read on the forward strand.
TTTTCATAGTCAGAAATGTCATCCTATGCATTAGTTAAATCCATTTTGGTGTTAAAATCTCCCTTTTCTTTCTTTTTTTTTTTTTTTTTTTCCTTCTGTATGGGGGATTGAACTCACAACCTTGCACTTGCCAGGCAGGCGCTTATGCCACTTAGCTATATCCTCAGCCCTTCCTTTGTCTTGCATTTTGCTAAAAAATTAATCCTCTGTCGATGTGTGGATCACAGCTAGGACTCATAATTTATGTGTCTTGATCTTTTATATAATTGATAAATGGCAAATTATTGCTTGCAGAAGAATGTCAGTTGTTTTAACCTTTTTATGAGGTATAATGTTTCCCTACCTATATATTAATTTCTACCCTCCTCCCTCTGCATTAGATCAAAATGTCTTTTATTCCTTATACTTTGAGTTATGAGATAAAACAGGATACAGTTCATATAGTGTTTGGTCAGTGACTGGAATAATAAAAGAATCTTAAGTATCTTTCACTTTTAGTATGAATATAATGTAATTAATGTTTCAAAATTAGGAAAAACAGACAAGTAAAAAAAAATACCCTGAATCACCCTACCCAGTGGTTACAATTGTAAACATTTCATGTATTTTTGACATAATTCATATGGAAATTATTTATGCTTTATTTGTCATGATTATATACCCACATCTATAAAAAAGTCTTAGAAATAGCTACTTTATGTTAAAGAAGCAGTTTCCAAGTGGATCTCAGTACAATAGAACTGTAGACATATAAATATTTAAACATCTACAGTGTAATACATGATAATGAACATATGGTAAAATTCTAATTAATAAAACAGGATTATTTTTCTTAACAACAGTCTGCATAAAACAGGGAAGACTCCAGGGCAGATAGCATTTTAGTACTACTGAAGGATGAGCAGATTTCCTCTAAGAGAAAATGGAAGGGAGTAAATAAGAAATAATCATACAGAGACTATAGTAAAAGAGAATTGTGTTTGGGTATCTACAGCTATTATAAGAAATGAAAAGATACTTTAAAAGGAGAAACTATTCTTTCTCACACCATTATAAGAAATGAAAAGATACTTCGAAAGGAGAAACTATTCTTTCTCTAGCACCAATCTCACATTCTATTCCCCTACACATGGTGTGAGAACATGATCCAGAACTTCTCCAGTTAGTGAGGCTGAGGCCACAGAGAATGACTCTAGCTTTTTCCTCCATTATATCAGTCACCAGAGGATTTTTGTTACCATGAAAGAGATAATAGGACTACTATCAATGACACAGCGGCAAAGGAAAGGTTACTTTATCGTTTGTTATACACTAAATAAATATATTAGAAAATCAAGCTGAGCATAGTGGCACATGCCTGTAATCCCAACATATGTCAGGCTGATGTGGGAGGATTGCAAATTTGAGCCCAACCTTGGAAATTTAGGGATTTATCAAGATCCTTTCTCACAATGAAAATAAAATAAATAAAATATAATAAAAATGGCTTAAGTTGTAGCTTGGCATGAAAACCTTGTGTTTACCCCCTCCGTAGTAGGAAAAAAGAGACTGGAAAATCTAAGAAATAGTTCAATTCCATATTTCTCTAATTTTTTACTGTGGAGCTGATAAAAATGCCAAAATTCTCCGAGGTCTTCAAATGTGTTGTCTATTAATGAGGCAATAGTAACAAATAGAGTTGCATAGTAGTTTGAAAACTACTAAGTACATGGTGGAATTCTGAGGGAGTTAAATTAGTTCTCCTCATGTCTATTCTAGTTAGTCCTCAAGATTGCCTCTTGTCTCTCCCATTTTCATGAATTACGTCCAGGCACTTTACCCTCTCACCCAAGAAGTTCTACCTCTCTGTGGTATTGAGTAAAGAAACATTGTGGGAAGACATATTAGAGAGAATTTTATCAAGATTTGTTTTTTCAAAACTGTCTAGACATCATATTCATAAGTATTTTTAACTTAGATAATTTCATGAGAAATTATCCAATTCTAGATTCTTCATACATGAAAAATAAAAGTTCAGAATATTTATAAAGGATAGATTTTTTTCCTCTCATGATTTTTCTACTTGGGTCTTAAGGTTCTATACCTTAAGTTTTTTTTTTTTTTCTTTTCCCATCAAATGTTCTTATAGAGTGTTCTCTTTCAAACTCTTTGACTCAAGTGAATATGTCTGTCACTTCTGAAATCTTACTAGAACAAAACTTCAGAAAATAAAGTGTTACTTATATGTATTCTGTATATATATTCTCAAAGGATATTTTACTGCTACCTGCTTGTGTATTGTCACATAAGTTCAACATAAAATAAGCTCCATCAGTGGTTCTGGCTGTGTAAGAGAAGGAAATATTTGTTTTGCTATAGAATAAACACAGTAGAAACAATATGCTACCTTCTTAATATTTCAAAGCAGAAGTGACAAATAGAAGCCAACATTCAATGAGTATGTACACTGGGCTGCCACAATGCTGGGTGATGCCCCTCTGTCCTGTCATCTAGTTCTCATAACCAGCTTGAGGTAGAATTCTCATTCCAAAATTCCATAAGTGTAGAGCATACTGTGTCCTTCAAAATGAGAAAGAGGACTAACATTGAATAGCAATATAAAGTAGAACTGATATGGTGGGATTTGTCTTCCAGTGTCCTCTCCATGAGTAGTTAGTAAGAGTTTAACAATAAAAGGAGGTGCTGTAAGTTAAGGGGACAGGCGAGATCATCACCAGTCACATTAAATAAGACCTGTTTGGCTAACCTGTATGTCTTCATGTACCCGACTTGCTTCTTTGGAGATTTTGCCCTCTTAGAGATACACAATTTGTTTAAGTTTTTTTTTTTATTAGTACATGTTTGTAATACATAGTGTTAACATTCCTTGTGTCGATTAGTACATGTCCATAGCACATTTTAATCTATTTTTCATCCCCTTTCCCTGCCCTGCCTCCCTTGCTCCAGCCATCCCTTGATCTCCTTCTTTTCGCTTTTCTATGTGTTTGCAATGCACAGTGTTTCCATTCCCTGTGTGTAGGGGGTACATGTGCGTAGCACAGCTTAACTCCTTTTTCATCTCTTTCCCTCCGACTCCCTCCATCTTTTAACCCCCTTCCTATTTGAGAAAGGTCTATCTCCCTACTTTACATTCTCTATCTTTTATTTTCAGGCTATTTTCCACATCCTTTATGATACAGAATGTGAATGACCATTTGACTCAAACTCAAAGTCTGGCAGACAGTGAGAACCAGGACAAATGCAAATGTTTCTAAAGATAAGCTCTTGTTTGGGACCCACTTGTCGAGCTCACTGCTATATTTAAAAAGTCCTTTCCAAGTCTCCAATCTAAGCTGCTGCTCTCAGGCTGAAGTTATGAAAATTGACATAGACTATTCATTCTTATATTCAGAACAAAAAATAAGGACTTCTTATGATCAAAGTAAATATCTGGTAAATATCCATCTCACTGGCATGCTAGCAGAACAGGTTCGTATTACCCTGTGAATGAATTTCTCTTTCAACACAAAATTTCTGAGAATTAATTTCAGGATGTGTAAAAATCCTTTAGCAGGTTTAAAGATATCTAGTAGAACTCAATCAAACACTTGCACTATTCATTTTTAAGCATATATAAATCATACCTTAAGACAATAAGGTTATTTGTGCCTCAGTTTTCAGAAACGCCTAATTTCAGGTGAACACTATATCATGATGTGTGATGCATTTTGAAAGTTTACAATATATGCCTTAGAGTTTGGGGTTGGATTTTCAATAGGGTTAAGTATACCTATGTGAAGAATATAATTATGAACACACTATTAAAAATGAGGGTTGACAGTACCTTATCACTAAAAAATCTAAAAGTACACAGCATTTTGAAAATGTACACAACTGCATTCTGAACTCCTTGCTCACACTGCTTACTTGAACATACTGAAGCTACTACTGCTAACGTAATGACAGTAGCAGTGACATTTAAAGAGAGCAAATGGAGGTGCCCAGAACTTTCCTTCACCGCCACAAAGACAACCCAAAGTAACAGTAAGATGACCATAGAATACTCAGAAAAAGTGAACAAGAACTTGTGAAACTTAGAAATTTGAGATAGCAGCATAGAAAGAGAAGCAAAGTGCCCTAGCAACTGTGACTCCAACTGCCCAGTTGGGGAGACCCTATTTTGCTGGAGAAAGGGTAAATGGGAACGTCCCAGCAAAATTCACTAATGCACAAGCAGCAATTATAGCTACCAGAAAATTTCATGATCATTACAGACTTGCAACACCATACGGGGATTAACAGAAGTTCATATATAGCTTTGCTTTACAGTAGCTAATCTTGTCTCTCAGTCCACCAGAACCCAGAATTCTCTAGCTAAGCAACATTTTGAGAAAGAAGATTTTACACCCATTCATACTCACTTAGAGCTTAGAAATTTTTTAATATCCTCACCCATAATCACCCATTGGAATCTTGCAAACACAGGCTGCTTTCTCTAAAATCCAGCTTAAACCAGCAGAAAAACAGAGATCCCATTACCAAGGTTCATGCAGTATCTTGCACAACAGAAGACAGGTAGTTAAACTCTGGACAGTGTTTACTGCTCTCAAGTCTTGGAAGGATGCACCAAATTTCCCACAGCTAGGCAAAATACCTGACACCCACAATGTAAGGAAAGGGAAGTTCATTTTTTTCACTGTTTTAGGGAGTTCAGTCCATGATCAACTGGCTCCATGACAGAAACATCATGTTAGAAGGGCACGGAAGATCAAAACTGGTTTATGGATCATGGAAAGTGGAACACAAAGGAGCAGCTTCAGAAAGAAGGAGTCAGAAACCAGTACAGCACTCAGAGCCTTGTCTCCATGACACACATAGAAGAGTCCTTTAATAAACCCCTAGGTGACTGCCAAGCCAATCAAGTTGCTAATAAAACTTAACCATTACATTTGAAAATAAGCTTGCTCCCTGGGATCCAGGGAGTAACCACCTACATGTGGGCCTATATTATCACTAGAACTGAATAGAGGGACCACAGTTCCCCACTGCTATCTCATGCTACCCCATGGCCAATTGTGTGCAGACCCACAGCACCAACCAGATGTGTGTGGCCTGGTGTCATTAGGATCTGAGAATGAGTGCTGTGTTTCCCCCTCTACAGCATCCCCAAAGCCATGGCTTGTGGGACCGTTCCACTGCTAGGACTGAGGGCAAGAACAGAAGGGCAGAGGTACTGAGTGGCTGGATGCATGCAAAGCCACAGCAGCTAAAGGCAGACTGTACGGTGACACTCAGCTGAACAAAGTCAACATTGCCTACTAACCTGAACTTGTGACACACATCTTCAGAAGTCTGTTTACTGTAAAAGCCACTCACTAAAAGTGGTAACACCCCCGGGTAATCCACCTGATATGCAAATCTCAGCAAAGGGATATGAGAAATATCACAAAATAGGTAAAATGATGCCCCTAGTATTTCTTAAGCAGACATTTTTTCTTCTAGCCCTATATATTGTAACTACGTAAAAGATATCTGTAAATCTTATCTCTACATGGAGAAACTATAAAAAATTACTTAAGTAAAGCCATATAGCATGAAAAATATCTCGAGTCCATGATCTACAGGTTCATTTTTTCCCTTTTATGCTAATTTATTGAATGTGTGACAGTCATACCATTGATGTAATATTCAAAGTAATTTACACAAATCAAGCTTGCATGATATTTTAACATGAGGAAGTCCTACAAGCTAGTCCATTATTCTGACCATAAAGATATGATTATAACAATAAGCAGGAGTATAGGTGCCATAATACGAAACAACTTATGTTTTGTATTTAAGAGCATTATTTAATGATTTTATTTTCATCCAAGTGAATATTCTTTTTTATATCCAGATATTTGTTTAGACTCAGTCATCTGGGAGAATTTGTTGTTTCTGTATAACTGTCCAAAAGTCATTGCTCAAAGTGATAAGATTTTTTATGGTTTATGGTTTTTACTGAGTTTATTTTTATTGTTTTTTGGATTCTTTCCTGCATTTCTAATGCTAGTACAAATGCAAGAACTTATCAATGATTGAGAATATCTCTGAATACATTGGAAGGAGTATAAAGATTATAATAACTAAATATGTACATATATTACACATATATGTAAAATTATATCTATGTATATGTATGTATGTAAAGATTATGAACATATACTAAACAGCCTGTTTTTTAGCTTAGTTTTTTTAAATATCTGGTTTTCCTATCATGGAAAACTATTTGATTCAATTAAATAAATAGATTATCATTTGGCAAATATGTAGGTCAAAAATGTAGTTTTGTCAGCACACTAGAATGTGCCCATCTGTCCCTCTAGCAGCTTCCACTAGCCAAATTCATTTGATTGAGCTATAAAATCAGGGTGCCAATCCATTAATTTACAATTATCACTTAAGCATACAACTTCAGAATATTTCTGCCTATGATAAAATACATTGCAAAACCAAAAATCTTTCTCAAATTTCTATGACAAGTGAAATGAAAATGTTAGTTGGATGATATTTTGTTGACAAAGTTAATTATCTTAAAGACAGATTGGAAACCAGACTAATAGGACAAAGAACATGTAAAACACATAAGACAATTGTACTAAGTCAAAGCACACTTTTAGATATATTGTTCACATGGAATTATAATACGTTGTTTTTCTTCTTGTCTGTTCCCTGTCTTTTATTTTTTACTTTATCTATGGAGTTTTTCACATAAGAGAACCCAGGTGATATTTAAGCTTATGTGTCTGACTTACTCCATTACATATAAATACCACATTTCTTTCTCATTCATCTGTTGATGAACACATAAGCTGTTTCCAAGATTTCACTTTTTTAAATTGCACTGCTATAAACATAGGTAAGCATACATCATTGTGGTATGATGTCTTTAACTCTTTGATGAAGATACCTACAAGAGAAATAGCTGGGTCAAATTATAAGTTATATTTTTAGATTTTTGAGGAATCTCTATAATGATTTCCATAGCTTTTGTGTCATTTTGCATCCCACCAATAATGGACAAGGATTTATTTCACCACACAGCCCCTCCAGCATCTGATTTTGGTTGATTTCTTGATGGCAGCCACTGTTTCTGGAATAAGATGAAATCTCAGTGTTGTTTTCATTTGCATTTCTTGAATGGCCAGCAATGTTGAACATTTTTCATGTATTTATTTGCCTCTGGTATTTTTTCATCTGAGAAGCTTTGATTTATTTCAGATGCCCATTTTCAAACTGGGCCTGCAGATTTTGGGAAATGTAAATTTTTGAGTTCTTTATATATTCTAGATATTAATCTTTTATTCTGAGGATTAGCTGGAATTTTTTTCCTATTCCATAAACTGCCTTCTCATTCCATTTATTGGTGGTTTCTTTTGCTGTGCAGAAGCTCTATCATTTGATGAGGTCCCATTTGTTAATTCTTGTATTATTTCTTCAACCATGATTTTGTTCAGAAGGCCTTTGCCTATACTTATATCTTCAAGAGTTTTACCTATTTTGTCTTCCAGTAGATTAAATGTTTCTGTTTTTGCTCTATGTTATCATTATATTCAGTATGAGGAATTAGTACAAGTATATAACACATCTTAATTCTTCTTTTATGTCCCAGAGATTTTAGCATATAGGAATAGTATATCATTGAGGAGATAGATATATCTTACCTAACTTCAATATTCAAAGTGTATAGGCATGTTGAAACATCACCTGCTACTCCACTGATACATATAATTTTAATGTTTACCAGTTAAAAACAAATTTAATTTGTGAAGCAGTATAGTATGTGCAAAGATTCTTGATTCCACTATAAAATCTCAGCTTGATCACTTACAGTCTGTATAACACTAGACAAATTTTATGTAATTTTTGTATTGATCAGTATGTTTGATAACAAATGCGGGTGATGATAGTAACTTACCTCATATTAAATAAAGTATGTGAAATAGTTAGAATGCTATCTAGCCTTCATATATGTGTACAGAGAGAGGAGAGAGAGAATGTGTTGCTGTGGGTATGTATCTCTCTTATCTGTTTCTAGACAGCCACTTGCAATATCATACACTTATATGATATGAATTGAGTCCATGCACACAGGCCGGCCAGTTGATGTTCTTCCCAATCCTTGTCTAGGAAGCCCGAGTTCAAAAGTTAAGTAATTAGGTCCTGGTCATTTAGTAGATGAATAATTCACTCTTCAAATATACATTTAAGACTTTTGTGTTCCTTTGATTCACCTAAGGGTTTTGAAAAACAAATTCTTGTACAAAACCATACATTTTTGTTTTAGAACAGTATTTATAAAGGAATGATTGAATTAGAAAAGTACAGGAAAATATTATAATAGAAAAAGGATTATTCAACAAAAATGTTTAAAAATTCTGAAAGTTAGAATCAAAATGAATGGAAACATAAAGCTTTTATTAATGATAATATTCAGCAATCTTTCTGTGGATGAAAAAGTGACTTTCCTAAAATTATAAAATAGTTCTGGAATCTATTTCATGTGAGAGGATGTTGCCTTGGAAAATAAGAATTTGTGAAGTGGATTTTACTGTTTTATTAGTGATATGAACTCTTCAACTCTCAACCCAACTCCCAGCTCTAACCAGTTTGCCTCGCCTGCAAAGTCAATCAGACATCTTGCCCATCTGTAAGTTCCAGGCATTTGTAATGAATTCCCCTTAAATGATGAATATTTTATTTCATAGTTGTCACTATTCATTTGTGAGAGCTGGGTTTGTTAGAGTATGGCAAATGGAGAGTCCTTATAAGTAGAATATGTATCTTTCATGCTGTGTATCTTTAGTAACTGTAACTATGGAATACATATTTTGTCACAACCAAATGGCAAATTAAGAAAATATTTAATTTAAATTTATTCCATGGCAACACTCTTTACAGAGGAAAAACTAATGCCTTTTACTCTGTAAAATACTAATGCCATTTACTCTAAAATTTAACAGTCTGAGAAAAACAGTAAATTGTTCACCCACTCTGTCTGACTCTCAATAACAAGGAGAAGAAACAAACCTATTATGGCTGGGGATGTGTTTGTGTTCTCAGAAAGGCACCAAAATTAAAGGCATGATTAAAACTGAAATTTGAATTTAATATCTAACTATGATTATGTCTTTTAAGTGAAATATAGACTAAATGATGGATAAACATAGAATGTAAATGGTGTTTTTAAATTTCACTTAATTGGGGCTGGGGATATAGCTCAGCAGCACAACCTGTCTGACAAGTGCAAGGTCCTGAGCTCGATCCCCGGCACCAAAAATAAATAACTAAATAAATAAATAAATAAATTTTATCATTTTTGAAAAACTGGCAAATCCTCTTTATAGATCTACCTATATCTACAAATGGGAGATTGTTTCTCAGGTTTTGAAATGCTAATATCCAATAAGCAGCTGTATATATATATATATTTTTTATTTTAAAAATTTAAAAACTGACAAAACAGTGAAGACAAAATCAAAACACAAAAATAACAAAAATGATACATGACCTCAAGACAAAAATCATAAAAATTTACAATGGTTGCTAAATTACTTACTGTTATCCTCAACAAAGTTGCTCAGTCCATTAGATATAAGAATGTAAGATTGATCAATCAAAGACAGTAACAAGTAAAAAACAATAAAAATAATTTTGCAAAAGACATTGGAAATGATACAGATCTTCACCAGAGAAAATGGTAGGAGTTCAACAATTGTACTTATACTGCATATTGTTTTCAGATCAGCCATTCTAATTAGCAAATTCAAGCGTGTAAAATTGGTCAAGAAAAAAAGAAAATTTTAAGTATTGACTGTTCCTTTCAATAAACCACAGACATCAGCAGTACACCTATTCCAGTTATCCTTATATATACATATAAATTTTGTTTTTCATTAAAAAAACAACATAACAAACACAAATACATAAACAAAACAGCATAGACAGCAATAAAAATGAAACAATTTCAAAACATGGTGATAGGATATTAAGAATGGTTGTTATATTACACATTGTCATCTTCAAAATGGTTGCACATATAACCAGATATAGGCATGCAAGATCAATCAATTACATACTAACAGTTCCTTTCAATAATGTAATAGAAATCAGTAGTGCAATTATCTTAGCTATCCTGTGCATATATATACATATTTTTTCTCTTTCTTCTTTCTTTTTCCTCTTCCCTCCTTCATCCCAGTTGCTCCTTCCTATTTCAGCAATTTCTTTTCCCTTTCACAATATCTATTGTACTGTTCAGGTTTTATTTACTCTTTCAAGTTCTTATAGTAGGGAGATAATATGATGTTTACACATGTGAGTCTGATTTATTTCACTTATGAATATGGTCTTTATTTGCATCCATTTACCTATAAAAGCCTCGAGTTTATCTTTCTTTATAGCTGAGTAAAGAAATCACCCACAGGGTGAAAAGAAAACCGATGAATTGGGAAAAACTTTAGCCAACTGTCCCTCAGACAAAAGACTTCTGTCTAGAACATATGAAGAATTTAAAAAGTCAAACAATTACACATTAAGAGTTCCTTTCAATAATCCAATAGAAATCAGTAGTACAATTATGCTAGCTATCTTGTGTATATATATATACATATTTTTTCCCTTTTTCTTCTTTCTTTTTCCTCTCCCCTCCTTCATCCTAGCTGTGCCTTCCTATTTGAGCAGTTTCTTTTCCCTTTCACAATATCTATTGTACCTTTCAGATTTTCTTTAATCTTCCAGGTTCTTATTAGGAAATTCGATGTTTACACACGTGAATCTGATTTATTTCACTAACGAGTATGGTCTCTAGTTGCATCCATTTACCTATAAAAGCCTCTAGTTTATCTTTCTTGATAGCTGAGTAATACTCCACTGGGTTTCTACTTTAATATTTAGATCTTAAACCATTTTCACTTTATTTTGGTGTATGGTGAAAGGCTTGGGTCTAATTTTAGTCTTTGGCATGTGGAAAGCCAGCTTTTCCAGCACCATTTATTAAAAAGGCTATCTTTCTTCCAGTGAACATGTTTGACTGCTTTGTCAAAAATAAGCTGGCTGACTCTTTATGGTTGTGTCTGCATCTTCCAGTCTGTTCCACTGATCTTAAGTCTTTTTTTTTTTTTTTGCCAATATCATGCTAATTTTATCACAGTAGCTTTGTAGTATAATTTCAAATCAGGGATTGTGATACCTCCTGCCTTGCCTTTTTTGCTCAGGATTGCTTTTGCTATTCTAGGTCTCTTCTGGTTCAATATACATTTTAGGAATGTTTTCTCTAAGTCTGTGAGGTATTCTAATGGTATTTTCATTGGAATTGAATTGAATCTGTATAACAATTTTGGGAGTACGGCCATTTTCACAATGTTGGCTCTTCTCATCCATAAGCAAGGAATATCTTTCCATATTTTGAAATCTTCTTCAATCTCTTTGTTTAGAGTAGTGTAATTTTCACTGTATAGAACTTTTACTTCTTTTGTTAGATTAATTCCTAAGTATTTCAGTTTTTTGGATGCTATTGTGAAAGATATGGTTTCACTTATTTCTCTCTCAGTATGTTTGTTCTTTTTGTATTGGAATTCTATTGATTTTTGAGTGTTGACTTTAGTAGCATGTATCCAGCCATGCTACTAAATTTGCTGATTAATTCTAGGAGTCTTTTGGTGGAGTTTTTGGGGTCTTCAATGTAGAGTATAATGTCATCTTTGAATAAAGTTAATTTCACTTTTTCCTTTCTTATCTTTATTCCTTTTATCTTTTCTCTTATTAATTGCCCTGGCTACTGTTTACAGAACTATGTTGAATAGGAGTGGTGACAGTGCCCAACCTTGTCTTGTTCCTGATTTTAAAGGGAAAGCTTTCAGTTTTTGTCCATTTAGTATGATATTGGCTGTTGGTTTGTCATTGACAGCTTTTATCAGATTGAGATAAAATCCATCTATGCCAACTTTCTGTAAGGTTTTTATAATGAATAAGTATTGGACTTTATCAAAACCTTTTTCTGTATCTATGTAGAGATGATCATGTGATTCTTCTGTTTAGCTCTGTTGATATGGTGTATTATATTGATTGATTTGTATATATTGAACCATCTTTGCATTCCTGGGATGAATACCATCTGGTCATGATGTATTATCTTCTTAATGATTTGCTACATTCTATTACCTAGTATTTTATTGAGAATTTTTGCATCTGTGTTCATTAGGGAGATTGGCCTATAGTTCTCTTTTTTTGGTTAGTTCTTTTTCTGGTTTTGGTATCAGGATAATACTTGCCTCTAGGAATGAGTTTGGGAGAATTTCTTCCCTTTCTATTTCTTTAAAGAGTTTGAAAAGAATTGGTATTAAATATTCTCTAAATTTCTTGTAGAATTCAGCTGTGAATCCATCAGGACCTGAGCTTTGTTTTTTTGTTGGTAAGGTTTTTTTTACATTTTCAATTTCACTGGCTAATATTGGGTTAGTCAAGATTTTTAAATCTTCTTCATTCAGCTTTGGTAATTCATATGTATCTAAGAATCTATCCATTTCTTCTGCATTTTCCATCTGATGAGAGTAAAGATTTTCAAAGTAGGTATTGATGATCTTCTGAATTTCTACAGGACCTGCAGTGATATCACCCCTTTCATTCCTTATTGCATGGATTTGAGTTTTTTCTTTCCAATTTTTGACAGGGCTGGCTGGGTGTTTACCAATTTTATTTATTTTTTTCAAAGAACCAACTCTTTGATTCATTAATTCTTTGTATTGTTCTCTTAGTTTCAATTGCATTAATTTCTGCTCTGATCTTTATAATTTCCTCCCTTCTTCAGGCTTTGGAATTAACTTGCTCTTCTTTTTCTAGAAGTTTGAGGTGCAACATAAGGTTGTTTATTTGTGTTCATTCTTTTTTCCTGATGTGGGAATCCACTTTTATAAATTTCCCTCTGAGGTATGCTTTCATTGCATCCCACAGGTTCTGGTAGTTTGTGTCTGCATTTTCATTTGATTGTAGATAGTGTTTAATTTCTACTTTAATTTCTTCTGTGACTCATTGGCTGTTCAGGAGGGTGTTATTTAATTTCCATGTGTTTATGGAGCTTTTGTGATTACCTTTATTATTTATTTCCAGTCTCATTTCACTATGGTCCAATGATATGCACGCGATAATTGCAATTCCTTTGCATTTACTTAAGCATGTTCTATGTGCTAGCATATGGTCTATTTTAGAGAATGTCCCATGCACAGTTGAGAAGAATGTGTATTTTAATGTTGTTGGGTGGAATACTCTGTAAAGGTCTACTAAGTCCACTTGTTCACACTTTTGGTTTAGTTCTGTTATTCTTTTGCAGGTTTTTTGTCTAGTTGATCTATCTCTGTATGACAATGGGGTGTTAAAATCACCTGTTACAATTGTGTTATTACTTATTTAATTTTTCATGTCTCTTTAAATTTGCTTTATAAAATTGGGTGCTCCTATATTGGTGCATATATTTTTATGATTGTCACCTCTTCCTCTTGCAGTTTTCCCTTAACAAGAATATAGTGACCTTCTTTATCTGTTTTGATCAGTTGGTGTGAAGTTCACCTTGTCTGCAAACAGAATAGCTTCTCCACGTTTTTCTGGGTTCCTGTCACATGGAGTATTGTTTTCCATCCTTTAACTTTCAGTCTATGTATTTCCTTTTGAGTTCAGTGCATTTCTTCTACACAGCATAATGTTGGATTTTGTTTCTTGATCTACTCTGCCACTCTGCTTCTTATAATTGGTGAATTGAGGCCATTTACATTACTGGTTATTACTGATATGTATTGACTTATTCTTGTCATTTTATTTTCCCACTGTTGGTTCTGTACTTTCCACCTCCGTTTAATTCCTTACTTTGCTGGGTAGTTCTTTTCTATTGTTGGTCTTGAGATTGTGGTCATTTTTATCTCTTTGTTGAATATCTTTCAGTATTCTTTGTAGGACTGTTTTGGCACTCATGAATTTCTTCCATTGATCTTTGTCATGGAAGTATCTTATTTCTCCATCAGTTTTGAAAGATAGCTTTGCAGGGTTCAGCAGTCTGGGTTGAAAGTTGTTTTCTTTCAGGACCTGAAATACTTCATTCCAAGCTTGTCCGATTTGATGGTCTGTATTGAGAAGTCTGCTATGATTCTTATGGGCTTTCCTTCATAAGTGACCTGTTTCTATTCTTTAACAGCTTTTAATACCCTATTCTTTTGTTCAGTTTCTGGGACCTTGATTATTATGTGTCCGGATGTAGATTTATTTTGGTAATGGCTAATTGGGTTTCTATATGCCTCACTTATGTGTATATAAGGTTCTTCTCCCATGCTTGGGAAGTTTCTGCTATTACTGCTGCAAATAGTCTTTTTATGTCATTCATGCTGCCCCCTGTTCTTTCGTTGAAACCTATCAGCTTTATATTGTTTTTCTTTGCCTCATTTTGCAGCTGTTGAATTGTTATTTGTGGGCTGGGGATATAGCTCAGTGGCATAAGCACCTGCCTGGCAAGTGCAAGGTCCTGAGTTTGATTCCTGGTACCAAAAAAAAAAAAAAAAAAAAAAAAAAAAGAATTGTTATTTGTTGTTGTTTCGTTATTTTTAAGAGATCTTTTCTTTCACAATCACCCACTGCAATGCTGTCTTCAAGGTCTGAGAGTTTATCTTCCATTTCATGCAATCAGTTTTTCCGGGTTTCAGTAGAATTTGTAATTTCTTGAATGTCTCTTTGAATCTGTTTCATGCATTCTAATTCTTTCCTATACTCTTCACTCAAGGTTTCCTTTATTTTTTTGTGCTTCTCTATTTTTTTTAATCTATGTCTTCTTTTGATATGTCCAGCAATTCTTTCATTATGGTTGTCATTTCTTTTTTTACCTGAGCAATTATTTCTGACCTGATTTCCTCTGTAGCCTGATATAGTTGGTTATTTACTTCAATTGCTATCATTTCAGAGATTTCAGGTGTGTGACTTTCATGTTTGTCCATGTTGACATTTCCTGGACTTGTTCTGGGTGGGGTCTTTCACTGAGATTGCATTTTGCTTCTTTTTTTGTCATTTTAAAATCTCCCTAGGGGGGCTGGGGATTTAGCTCAGCGGCAAAGCGCCTGCCTGGCAAGCTCAATGTCATGAGTTTGGTTCCAGGTACCGGAGAAAAACCAAATAAATAAATAAATAAATAAATAATAAATTAAAAAAAAATTAAAATCTCCCTAGGTGTTGGAGATTCAAGTTCATTCCTGAGATGCCAGCAGGGGGTGGAGCCAGAAGAATCGAGCACCCAGACAGCTCACCTAGGCTTCTGAAGTCCAAGACCCGTGGTGGCAGGGGCAGTGTAGAAGGATCTGGGTTGCCAGGCAGCTCACTGAGGCTTTCTGCATCCAAGCCTCTCCCACAGTTTTTGCATGGGTCGGGGCTGGAGGATCTGGGTTCCCAGGTAGCTCACTGAGAGCAGCTGTATATAAAAGGACAAATAACATTCTCACTTCAGGTTATTGAAATAGTCACATGACAAGGGACCACTACACAGTTTGCTTTCCTCTGTCAATGGATTTAATACTAACAAGGTTAAAGGTATCACTTGGTATCACAGAGTGGGTTAAATTGTTCTTTATGTAAGCAAAGCAGAGCAAAGAGATCTTATTTTAGTCTCTTGGTGTGCTGTCTTCAAGATATTGACAATTTTTATGGGAGGGATTTTTGTGTTACCAGCCCTGCAAATCCATAATTCATCTTATTAAAATCTGTGTATAATAACCCAGAAAATGATTGAACATCACTCATTCTAACTCCATGGCCACAGCACTATTTTTCAAGGAAAGGTGCTGCAGTTTAAAGATGGACATAAATGAACACTGTCATCTCACATTTCCCACGGACAAAATCTGCTTATTGATTTTGTACACATGATCCTGCTCCTGGTAATTACCGATCTGAACCTTCAGTTAGCAAACTCCTGTGCTTTGTGATTTTTACACCTGATCAATCCCTGTGTCATAGCCATGGAAGAGCCCCAGTTTGTGCTACCATATAGCAAAACCTAGTTGTCATATAACTTTGTTTACTACACAGTTTGCTGGGCATTTTTTAAAATATGTGGCTGCAATCTTATGTTGCCTACTATTACCCTATAACATGAGAACTTTTCTTTAGTAACATTGTACTGATGAACAGAGATTTGGATCAAGAGAGCAAGTGAGAGACAAAGCTTTATGACAGAGATTTTAGAAGCATAACAGCTTGAATCACAGTTACAGGGGATCCCATGCAGTACACACACAAAATTTGTTTTCTAAGGTTTGAAAAGGTGAAAGATTTATATGATCTGAAGAGAAACCAGAGTAGTTTTTTTAAGGTTTCAGATAACTCTTTCAGGAAATTTTTCTTTTCCAATTTACTGGAAGAGCCAGAAGAGAGTGAATTGTGACATAAATAGTACCTGTTTTAAAACCCAAAATATGTATGACTTGGGGATTTCCCTAGACATTTTCTCTAGGGCCCAGCAGAGGATATGCAGTGAGAACCCTTTAGCTGGTAGCAAGGTCTTAAGCACTGAACTTGAAGTGGGGCCAGAGCCAGCTTGACCTTAAGCAGCTTGGAAAAGAGCATCGTGGTGCTTTTTAACACAGCAGTGGATCCCCACTGAATCTTTAGGTCAGCAAAGAAATTCTGCTCCTAGTTTTGAATAAACACTGGTGTTCATGCTCATTAGACTTCAAGAAATTGAAAGGCTAGAGAGATGCCTCATGTTGCGCTATCACCCATTTTGAGAAATTCTAAGCAAAGTTAAACTTGACAAAGATTTTGACGAATATTTACCGACCGTAAATGGAAGCTCAAGTGAAAAATAAGTAAAAAAATCAAAATTTTTTGAAAACCTCAAAATTTATACTGATCCATTTTATTGTAGTAACAAACCTATTTTAATCTGTAGTACTAGAAATAATCATTGTTTATTATGTAGTTAATTTGTACATTAAATAAGTATAAGCACAATATTTATATTCATCCAATTATTTCCTCAGGTAAAAATTTCTGAAAGTTAAATTCCCAGATTACTATACGCATTTATATTTATACTAGTATGTTATTGTGTTAATAGTCATTTGACAAAAATGAACAGCTGTCTTGTTCACCAATCAGAATTATCTAAATATTTTCTCTTTAAAATTTTACTTTTTCTCAGTACATGTTTACAGTGCATAGTGATTGCACTCCTTGCAAGGACTGGTATATGCACCAGCATGCATCAGTTCTTTCTTCTGTCCCCTTTCCTTTCCCCCTGCCACCATCCCTCACTGATGGTCCCCTTCTTTTGTGCAAAAGAATCTATGTCCTTATTTCCTATTATTTATCTTTCATTTGCTCTTTATTTATATTTTGGGTTTCTCATATAAAAGAAACCATATGATATTAAAACTTATGTACTTGATTTATTTCCTTAACATTATGGTCTCAGGGTGCATCCATTTTCCTCAAATGACTCAAGTTTATCCTTATTTATGGCAGAGTAGTATTTCATTGTGTATGTATGTGTGTATATATATATATATATATATATATATATCACGTTATCAACAAATGAAATAATAACAAATGTTGTTGAAGCTGCAGAGAATAAAGAACATTTCTACATTGTTGGTGGGAATTTAAACTAGCACAACCGTTGTAGAAATCAGTATGGTGATTTTTTTTAAATTAAAAATAGAAATTCCATTTTACTCAGCCAGTCCCCTTCTTGCTGTCATGCTGAAAGAGTTCATTTATTTTAAGATGTGTGAAATTACCCGATTGACCACCAGAAAGACTATGCCATTCTTATCAGATTTACTTTTAATTTTAAAATTTTTCCTAAAATTAACACAATTCAATTTTCAGTTTTGTTTTCCTTAATGTTCTTAAATCAGCCACTATTCATTTGTTTGTGCATCCATTCACCTAATAATTCTCCTACTCATTGATGCCTTCTGGTGATTGTCTCAAATTATTATAGCAGGAGATGGGGGACAATAAAGTAGACAAGGCCATTCAGGCTTTGCTAGGTTCTGATTAATCCCTTTAAAAATTGAAAATATAATACCTGCTTAGAAAGAGAGCAGGCAAGAGCTTCTTAAATCAAAGGGCAGTTTACAATCTGTGGTTACATTTTAGCTTGACTAAAGTATGGTGAATTCTTTAAACCTGCTATCATTTATATTTAGTTTTTTTCTTCTGAATTGATAGTGCAACATCATACTGTCATCTGAGTGAATCTTTGCCTTATTAAAGAAATGAAATAAATTTCCTTCCTCTTTATTCCTTCCCTTCTTTATTTTATTTTTCTTTGCTCATTAAATTTTTATTATGCAGTTAATAGACAGAACATTTCTTTATGAAATAGGTAAAACATTCTCTTGTTTTATAAAGCTCAGAATATATATGAGAATGCATTAGGAAAAATTCTTCTTATTGCAGTGCTTAGCCCATCAATTATTCTCTTCAAAGGCACCCAGTTTATTGATTTCTTGTATATTCTTTCAAAAATAATCTCTCACATACTCTCTCTTTCCTAGACACAAACACACACACACACACACACACACCTCCCACTTATTTTATAAACGACTGAGTATAATTACCTTTCTGCACTTTTGTTTATTCTTTTAAAATACATTTTGAGGATTGTTCCATATGGGCTTTTACATTTGTTTTTACAGCTGTAAAATAATCCACTATAGATACAGTGCAAGTTATTCAACCAACTTGCTCTCTGTGGATATATTGGTTGTTGCCAAACTTTTGGAGAGCAGAGCTTCATGTCACTTCACACATGTAATCCCTGTATAACACGTTTCTATAAATGGAAGTCACAGTTCAAGGGCTGACTGCCTTTGAATCTATCAGTCCTGCCCAATTTCCCTTTATAGATACCAGTTTTTATCTCCATGAAAATACACATTCTCCCTCATAAGTTTGCCTAAAGTTGTTTCCTTACCAAGCAGGTTAAAAAAAGTCATCTTAATGTTTTAAATTTGGGTTTAACATAAGAAAAGTTGACCACCTTTCTACTTGTCTAAGGAACTTTTACATTACCTTTTCTGTTAATCATCTTCATATGATGCTTGATAAAATTGTGATAAATATTTTTAATCATTACAATAATCATCAGATTTTTTATTTATTTATTTTTCCGGTACCAGGAATTGAATTCATGACATCGCACTTGCCAGGCAAGCGCTGTGCCGCTGAGCTAAATCCCGAACCCTTTAATCATTACAATAAAAGACATAATGCTATTCATATTATTTAAAATAGTTCCACTTATTTCAAACACATTTATACTATTGTGGTTGCCACTTTATGAAACATTTCAGGAAGGTGTTTTCTATGAGTGTTTTCAGTTGCACTATTGTGACCCCTTACTACCCTGAGTTGCTCCAAAGTATTTACATTGTATGGTCATTTTCACTTTGGAGAAGACCCAGAAGTCACACAGTCCACATCCACTGAAGAAGGCGAACTATGAGCACACTAATATTTGTACCAGCCTGCTTTTTCCATTGGATGACCCGGATATGCAGCGTTCACTCTATTTTTTATCACACCGCATAGAGATGCTCATGAAAGAGAACTTCCAGAGCTGCTTCAGAAAGAAGGTTGGAATAAGGGTGTTTGAAGTGAGGGAGAGTATTTTGAGAGGATTAATGTCAGTATGTCTTTTACTGAAATAAATTTTTAAAATATTCCTAGTATATTATGATCACCCCTTGTATTTTAGCTTTGAATTATTTCATATTTACATGAATATGATATTTTTGTAAATATCTTTTCATTTATGGATACACATTTCTCCTTTCCCATGTAATGAGCTACACACATTCCCGATTTTTGTGTTTTTACATTATTTTATGTTGTTTTTTATTATTATAACCTCTATAAACTTACTGCAGTGTTTTGAGCATTGTATCACATTAACTACCTTAACTTTGCACACTTACAAAACTCTATTCACTGTTTTTATAGTACTATTATAAATTTTCTAGTAAGTTTAATTATATCTTCTAGTATGAATTTATTTTTATTAATTTTTATAGTTCTGATTTTCAACTTATTTTACAGTTTTCAAATTATACAACTATTTATTAAATAATTTGAGTTTTACCAAATTTTCTGATATGTTTGTTATCTCTATCACTCACCAGTTTGGGATGTATATTTAGTCTATGTCTGGAATTTTCTTTATCCATGTACAAATATCACTATTTTAACTAACTTTACAATATTTTTTTAATATTTATTATATACAGTTCCTTCTCATTAATTTTGTTTTTCAGGTTATTTTGGCTTTTACTATATACAACCACCATCTAATGAATTGTGCACATAGTTAATCTAATTTCACAAAACTTATCTTTTTAAATTTATATGGTATCAAGTAAATATGTAAATTGAACATAAATGAAACTTTTTATCAGTTCATTAATTCTAACTAATTATTATCTATATTAAATGTTTAATAATTAATGCTAGTTTCTTCATTTTTTGTGTGTGTGTGTGTGGGGGGGATACTGGGAATCAAACTCAGGACCTATGTTTGGCAGGCAGGCCCTGTGCCACTGAGCTATCTCCCAGGCCCAAGTTTCTTTTTCTTACTGTGTTCTCTTACACTAACATCTTAAACAGGATCCTCTTGGTGTCCATGAATTAAGCAATAATATATTCTGTGTTCAGTCATGTACTTTGCCAATGAACAAGTACATGACATTTCTTTCCTTCCTTATTATATGCATTTATCTTTCTTTTCTTGATTGGTTCTATTGAATAGTAATTTCTGACACTTTATTTTTATTTTAAAAAGAATTGAAAAAAACAACAAAAACCAAAAATGATACAGAATTTCAAAACAAGATGATAAGAAATTAACAATGGTTGTTATATTTCATATTGATGTCTTCAAAGAATAATCAAACAAGAATTAACTGTTCCTTTCAAAAAACCAATAGAAATTAGCAGTACAATTATCTTAGTTTCCTTTTTTTTCTCTTTGACATTGTAAATAACCTGCTAACATATATTTTTAACAGGAACAAGAACATTTCATATAAGATTTCTTTAAGCATACCTTTAAATTTGTGTTAAAACTATTTTTTTTCATAGAGTGAAATACACATCTGCTGTTACAGATGCTCCTAAACTAACAATGGTTTATGTATCTTTAAAATTTTTATTAATCTGTGTTTACAACATATAATGGTGATGTTTGGGGAATTGGTACATGCATGTAACATATCTTGGTCATTTTGTATCACATCTTTTAACATCTAACTCTCCATCTCCAAAATCTGCCCTTTTGTTTCCTTCCATATATGTTATTTATTTTAGATTTTAGATTTCCCATAGAAGAGAAACCTTGTGATATTTACATTTCTGGGTTTGACTTATGGTACTTAGCATTATGGAAGTTACATCAATTTTTCTGCAAAGAACATACTTTCATTTTTACTTATGGCCAAATAATGTTCCATTATGTATCTATACCACATTTTCTTTATGCATTTGTCTGCTGCCTGGCATTGAGGCTATTCTCTGAGCTTAGCAACAAACATGAGTGTGCATGTATTACCATATTATGATATTTTTAATTCCTTGGGGGATATATTCAATAAAAGTATAAGTTGGTCAAATGGAATTTCTATTTTTAGGATTTTTTTCTGAGAAATTTCCACATCAGTTTCCATAGGCATTGTGCTAGTTTACATTCCTAGTGTTAATGGAGAAGGATTCCTTCCTCCCAATATTCTGATAAGTATTTCATTTTGTGATCTTGATGATTCCCATTCTGATGATACCCACCTTGGGGTAAGATGAAATCACATCATTATTTTTATTTGCATTTCAATGAGGGCTAAGGGGGGTGAACGATTTTTCAAGTATGTATTGGCCATTTGCACTTCTTTTCAGAAGTGCCTGTTTACAGTACATATGTCTCCATAAACCCATTGTAATTGACAATAGGCAAAATATCAATTTCATACACCTAATGGACAGAACACCTTAGCCTAGCAACGCAGTACACTGTGGAATGTGGTTCTTTGCCCTGGTGACCTTGTAGCTGACCAGAAGTTGCTGCTTGCTACTGCTGTGCCCAGTATCACGGGAGCCCATCACACCACACATGACCAGCAGGGAAAAGATCAATACTAAAGTTTGTAGTATGATTTCCACATAAACTTAGAGCTGCATGTCATGCATACAAACGCATGCAAACTCTGCTGGGACCTTAATTAGAATTCCTTTGAATGTTCGGATAGATTTGCTGAGATAAATCTTTCCAGCGCACTCATTTAAACAGTAACACACACACTTGCATCTCAAAATTTCTACCCTGTGAAAAAGAACTCAGTGGAGGGGCTGAGGATTTAGCTCAGCGGCAAAGCGCCTGCCTGCCAAGCGCAATGTCGTGAGTTCAGTTTCCGGTACTGGAGAAAAACCAAAAATAAAAAAATAATAAATAAAAATAAAAAAGAACTCAGTGGAAACCAAAAGGCTGTGGGAAAAATGCATATGAAGGAAAACACTTTGAAACACGTGTAACACATACAAAATATATAGGGACCTGTTAAAAAGGTTGCACAGCGTGTTAAGTGGCTACAAATTCACAATATTGTAAAAATGCGACAGTATATTTTAAAAAAGCTCCTTCGGTTTACTTGCGGATGCGGGAATTAGCATGCTGTCCACTTGAATGGTTTCAGTTGGTACGTTGTTGCGAAGAGGTAGAAAGAGGTTTACCTAAAATCAGACAGAAAGTACTAACAACAGTTCAGATGAATAAGGCTGATATTTTAGTTTGTAAAGTGACCTGGTGGATGTTTGAGGTGTGTGTGTGAGTGTGTGTGTGTGAGTGCGTGTGTGTGTGTGTGAGAGTGTGCTTTCTGCATCTGTATGTGGGTCAGTTTAATGGTATAGATTTGGACTCACGGATTGGTTCTTATTTTGAAAATGTCTGTAAGCAAAGATTAAAAACTCCACGCATGAAAATGGTCTTGTAATATATTAGTTGCATTGAAAAGTGACATTTCAAGACAAATGGTATACAAAACCGATTCTACTGAAGTTTTCAATTTATGACTATGGCTATTTCTCCACTTATTTAATAGTTTTTTTATTGTCTCTGAATAAAGTTTATTTATTAAGATTAATATTCACTCGAGATTTTTCACACCTATTATAAATTCAGTCATGTATTTGATAGCTCATACTTTTAAAAATATATAAATCATATTTATATTTTTAAGTATAATTTCATTTTTTATTATTGGTCCATGGAGAAAAAATTAGTTTATCAACACTAGATTCTAAAACCTATCACTTTATTTAATCCTCTTATTAATTTTAATAAATATAACTGTAAAATTTTACATTAACTATACAAATTAAATTACCCATTTAATTGCCTACTGCAAAAACTATGCTATCTAGAACAATATTTTAAAACATTGATGGTGAACAATTTATGATCCTGAATCAAATGGTGATATTTTAGTATTTATTCATGAATTATACTTGGAATGTATTTACAACAGATAACCTTAGTCAGTTTGAAATAGTTCTTTCCTCTATAGTTTGGTAAGAGTTTTTTGTGAGAGTTTTATAGATTTGCTTGTCTATTAAGATGAGCAGATTTCTTGTCCCTGATAAACTGTAACCTGAAGTCAACCTGTCATGATATACATGTAGAATCTCCATGTGAAGCCTCATATGTTCAAAGATGGGGCTTGTAAGAGGTGGCTGCATGTGGATCACAAGGCACGATACCCATCAGTGGATTTATCCGCTGTTCATTTCAGTAGCTGAGTGTGACCTTAGGACATAAAGACTGGGTAGAAGTTTGTCATCAGGCCATGAACTGGACTCGCCAGTCCCCCTTCACTTTCTGCTTACTAATGGAGGAGCGCATATATTCCACCCAAACTCTTCCACCATGCCCTTTCTAAATTGATGTCAGCAGTATGAACTGGAACCTTTAAAAGTAGTAAGCCAAAATACACTTCTCTTTCTTTAAATTGTGAGTGTTGGCTATTTTGTTTTAGTAACAGAGAGTGATTAGTACAGATTTTGATACCAGAAAAACAGGGTTGTATCTATAATTATACCTGACTGTGTGATTCAGCAGTCTTTGCAACCATTTATGAGAGGAGTTTGGAAAGATTTGGAGATGCAGGCTATGGAATCCCTAGAATAGTGTAAGATGAGCTTGTTAGAGAATTATGGTGAGAGCTCAGAAGACAAGAATGTAGACAAAAATACAGAGAGTAAAGTCCAGCCTTGGGAAATTTCAGCTGGGAACAAGGATTTAATTTGCTGTTAGACTCCAGGCCATGTATGTTATCATCTGGCATAAAAATTGTCCATACTTTTCTCATGTCCTGAGACTTTCAAGGAGACTGAGATTAAGGATAGCAGTTTGGTTGATGTGGTGAAGGAAATATTTAGGCTATGGCATGGGTATTGCTGGAGACGTTTATTCAGACTTGCAGTCAGAATTAGAAGCAGAAAGCTAATGTAAAAACTTGGAGTAAATGAAAACATATTTGCAAAAGAGATTAGCATTAAAAAGAGGCCAAGTACTTTGCATCAAGACAATAAGAAAGATGCTTTGAAGGCACCTCAGCAATCAGCAGGAGTCCACACTTTGCACCCCCAAGGGTGCTAACTATAAGATTTTATTTGAGAACAAAGACTCTGGACCCCTGCTTAAGAAAGGCTGCCTAGTTATCTGCTTGTTCAGCCTTTGTTTTACTCAACCCTTCAGGCTCCCGGATTTCTACACAGCAATGATCCAAGGGATCCCGTCTAGTACTTAAGCAGGTAGCAGTCTTGGCATAGTCTAAATGGTAGTGGTTTTGCAGGCATGAAGACTGCAAGCATTGTGGAGTCAGGAAGGTTTTTCCCAAGATTTCAAAAGAAGACCTGAAGGTGGGTGTGTGCCCAGAGAGGGTAAGATGTGAAGTTGTCTGAGCGAAGCCAAAAGTGCTGTGGAGACCCATGAAGAGGGAGCTGCCAACACTATGGATCATGTGTGAAGAAAATAGCAGTGTCAGGTCCACCTAAAAGGAGAGTGCATTAGGGCTACAGCTAGGCAGTGCATAGAGCGGGGCTTATATCTTACTAAAGCTCACCTGGGATCTGGACTTGGAACTACAGGTTTAATGTTTTCCCTGCTGAATTTTGGCTTCAGTTTGGTCTCATCCCTTTCTATATTCTTATTCAGCACTTTTGCAATGAAAAATTTGCCCTTTGCTTTGTATGTCAACAGTCTTTAACTTTTTTTTTCCTGTTGTAGGCTCACAGCTAAGACTTTGCCTTAAATATAAGAGGAGATTTTGTATTTTGAATTTTTTAGCAATTTTGGAAGTGCTAAGTTTGTACCAACTCTTAGAGATATTCTAAAAGCATTTTGCCCAGTGAGATAGACATAAGTCCTCTGGGGACTAAGGGTGGAATGTTCTGCTTTAGATCTTGAGTGTTCACCAAAGTTTCACATGTTCAGAGGTTGGACTTTTTGCAGGTGACTGGACCATGAGGTCATTAAATTCGGCGATGGATGCATTCACTAATGAGTCCAGTAGGGACTGTGCTGTGAGTAGCTGTAACCTCATTAGAAGTGGTGATCAAGGGCACAACTGTATCTCCTTCCCTGCACTACCTGCTTCCTAGGGAAAAGCAACCCTTCCCCATCCAGGTCCTCTGCCATGCCCTTTCTACTTTGGTGCCAGCCAGTGAGGGACTGAAACTTTCATGAACACTGAGTCAAAATGCAACTCTCTTCTTTTCAGTTATGGGTGTTGAGAAATGGAATCACAGTGGAAAAATCTGACTGAGACACAACTTTTGCACTATATAAGAGAAAACTTTTTATAACTTTCAAATAAAGAAAGTTGCAGTATAGATTTAAGGATCATAAGCATGTTAAATGAACATATGCCAAAGAAAATAAATCCATGCCCAGAATAAAACTGCAACAAGGCCAAGAAGAAGATTTTAAAGCGGAATCCTTCCAACATTTGACGTCAAGTCAGAGCTATCCTGCTTCTCTTTCAACTTTACCTGAGAATGTGCAGGCTTTCATTGCTCTTTATGACGACAGATTTCGTTATTAGGTTTCCCATGTTGAGTGTGCCCAGACTTTGGCTTTGTTTGTCCTTAACTCTGAAAGCATTTGAATCTAAAATTCAGATTTACCAGGTCTGAATGTTGTCTTCAGATCAAAGTAGTTTTATGCTTTCCTCTACGAATTATACTTTTTATTATAACTTTCCTAATGTGATTGTACAGTAGTTTTGTGGGTTTAAAAATATTTCAAATAAAATATTGTTCTATGATAAGTAGGAGCCTTCAGATTTGAACCCTTCTACTTATTTCATCTTGTGTTTTTATTTCAGATTTTTTCACTTTCACATTTTTTAGTGGACCAGTAGGTTACCTACTTGTTTCTTTATTTTTTCTTTTATTTTTTTTCCTTTTAATTGACAAAACTGCATATATTTATAGCATACAAAATGGTCTTTTTATATATGTACCCACCATGTGATATGGTTAATCAAGTTAAGTGTATCATACACCTAACGGAGTTACTTTCTGTGGGTGGCACTTACATCTGTTAGCTAATATTAAGTACATATTATATTATTACTAGGGTTAGCCACTTTGTTACACGATAAATTTTCATGACCTTTCTACCTGTTTACCTCAGATGTGCCTCCTTTTTCCAAAATCTCTCCATTCTTTTCCTTTGGCAACTACCATTCTACTTTCGCTTCTGAGAGCGTAGGTTTTTTGATTGTACACATCATTCTGTAAAACTTGTTGTTCTTTGTCTGGACTATTTTGCTTAACAAAATGTTCTCCAATTTCTTCCATGTTAGTAAAATGACAGAATTTTCTTATATTTAAGACTAAGTGGAATTCTATTGTTTATATACACTATACATATATCTACTGATGAGCAGTTAGGTTGATTCTATCTTATTACTTTAAGTAAACTACAGTGAATACTGAAGTGGAGATACTTCATTTACATACTGATTTCACTTTCATTCACATTCATTCAAATGAGGAGATACCTCATTTACATATTGATTTCACTTTCATTCAATACATATCAAAAAATGAAGTTGCTGGATCATACAGAAGTTCTAGTTTTAATTTTTCAGTAAATTAACTATTATCCACTGGAGTGTACCGATTTATGTTCCCACTTGTGGTGTGGAAGAATTTCCAATGATTTTTCCATATTTCCTAGTATTTGTCATCTTTCATCTTTTGTATGAGGTAAAACTTCATTATGATTTTCCTTTTCATTCCATTAATGATAGATGATGTTGAGAAAATTTGTATATATTTATTGACCATTTATTTGTCTTTAGAAATGGTATTTTGAAGAATTTTTCAAACAGAAATTTAGACCATAATATGTAAGAGACTATTAAAATCCAAAATGCAGATGCTTCCCAGAGTTCAGAGGGAGAAAAAAGAATGTAAAAACTTCAGCGTATAAGATTCTGTAGAGGTACAGATAAGGAATTCATTGCAATCCTAGTCCGGGTTTTGGCGTAACAAGTGATCTCAGACATTCTCCCCTAAAGAACATAAATTCATCACAAAGTTAGGAATCCAGACATGGTGGGGCATGCCTGTAATCCCAGCACTTGGGAGGCTAAGGCAGAATTGTTGAGTTTGAGGCCAGCCTGGGCTACACAGTGAACTTAAGGTCAGCCTGAACTATAAGGTGAGGAACTGTCTCAAAAGACAAATTAACAACACAGGGAAGAGGATAGTTTGTATATTCACTACTGTTTTACTTGAAAGTGAGACCTCATATATGGTGTGATTATAAGGAGTAAGGGCTTATAATGTTCATTTGGCTGTGTTTCCAATCAAAAGCCACATTGTTTTCATCACATTATGGTTTCTTCCTGGATGAGTCAGGTTTTCCCCGATTGCTTCTGTAATGTGGAAAATACACAATACACACATGGTTCTGCAAGCTAAGCAGCAAACCTTCACCCATACGTTTCATTGTGATCTAATATTAATGATGGAAAAATAAGCATTTGTTGGAGAATTTCCAGGGACCTGATGTAATAACCTGAATACTAATGGCTCCATACATCTACTAAAATCTCTACAAATCAAGAAGAATAGATAAAATTAGAAAAAAATAAGTCCGCAATTACCCCTGAAAAATGGAAAAGGTATAGAGATTGAATAAGACTAGGCATACTCAAAGGGAAATTGACTAAGAAAAGGAAAGTCTTTCTGGCTTTTATCATAAGGATAAAACATAGTCCTTTGTAGGATTCTAAAGTTTTACTAGAAAATTTACAGTCTTTAAGCTACAATAAAAACAAACAACACAAATAACAACAATAAAAACCCTCCCTGGCATGATCCACAGTGAGTGGAAAGTGAAAGGAAAACTGTGACTCTGACTCCTACCGCACAGTCGCAATGGGTTTTACACACTGCGGAACTGCCACACATTGAGAATGCATAAAACATATCCAAAATGGTCAAGCTCAAAATGAAATAGATGAACTAAAATTTGAGCAAATATCCAAATGAGACTTTTTGACTACAGGAGCTTAATTCTTTAGCAAAACAAATAAGAAAAAGAAAAAACTATATAGAACATAGATTCCATAATCTGTTTTGTAGTATTCACAACATATGCAGTAAAATAAAAATTACTGACCAGATGAAGAACATATGCACCTGAAATGACCCAGATATTGAAATTAGTAGCAAATATTCTAAAACTGAAAAAAATTGTGCTTAATGTTGTAATAAGGAAATATACTCTCATTATATGAAAAATGGCAAGCAAATGAATAATAGAAAGTATTTTTAAAAATGAAATGTAACTTTTGCCACAAAGAAAACACAATATTGAAAATAGCTATTTAAACAAATGAAACTGACAACATAATGTATATGGTAAGGGAAAGAAGTAGTGATCTTCATAAAAGAGTGTAAACTTTGTTCAAAATAGGAGGGAAAAAGAAAAAAAGAAACAAAATCAGCAATATAGAAATTGTGTGGCAATGTTTAAAATATATATTGTGAAATTAACACTAAATACAAGAAGAGTCAGAAAGAAAATGCAGAAAAAATGGTTAAAGAAACATCATAGAACACTGCCCAGTGCTTAGTGAAAGATGTAAATACAAGCATCATACACGCAGAGAATAGCAGGCAGCAAGAAACGATGAAACAAAAGGTTCAGCGGCAAGAGAATAAAAACATCATGAACAAAAATTTTCAGACTTTGTTTTCATTAGCACTTCTTGAGTCTGAGGGACTGTAGTATTTTCATTCTGGAATCATGATTAGTGCAATCTTTATGGAGAAAAGTTTTTTAAAAGCTGCCGTGTTTATAAGCATCCACTATTTGACATTTAAATTTCATTTGTAGAACTTTATTTTGACAGTACACCCCCAGAAAATAGGAAAGATTATTACATGTAGTATTATTTGTAATGCTAAATGTTAGGGCAAAACATTTGCCCTCATATAGAAGATTCATTGAATACAGTAATATGTATGCATAAAAAAAAGAAAATTGTCTCTGTAAACTACTGTACAGTTTTTAAAGAAATATTGTTCAGGGAAAAAACCCAATTGTAAAACTTAGAAAGCTGAAGATACTTTTTCTGGTACTGCAAATGGAACTTAAGACCTTACACTTGCCAGGCAGGAGCTTGTGCCACTGAGCTACATCCTCAGCCTGAAAAATGAAGGTTTATTATCTATATATCAGTAGTATTTACACAAGACATTAACTACAAGAGGCAACATAGTAAACTCACACTAAAGAAATATGAAAAGAGCATAGAATCAAATGATCCAATGTGCTATCATCATTAATTCACTCAAAAACCGAAAGATATGATGCACTTAGAAGGCACAATATTTCCACTGTGGTTCCTGCAGAAAAGAGCATAAGGTAGACACAGTCACAGAAGGCTTTAGTCTCACCAAATTACATGCCATTCTACAAAGTTAGTGATCTTCATTGTTTAAAAATACCAAGTATGGAGAGACTAAAGATCTCTATATTAAAAGTATGAAAGAAACAAGTAATGCATAATCTTCTATTTTAAGCCAGAATTAGTAGGACTTAAAAAGACATTAGGAAAAAGGATCAAAATTGGTTATGAACTATATGTTCCATAGCAGTTATTGCACCAATTTAGAATTTCATGATTTTGACATTTTTGTTTGTTTTTGAGATAAGATCTCACTGTGTAGGTCAGGATTGCCTTCACCTCACTACGTAGCCCAGGCTGAGCTCAAATTCATAGAGATCCTCCTACTCAGCCTCTTGAGTGCTGGGATTAGAGATGTACACCCCTACACTGAGAATGATTTTAAAAATATGATGGCTAACTTTTTTGAAAAGCAATAATTGTTTCTGGGAAATGCATAGTAATGTATTAAGAAATAATCAAGTATAATACCATCATTTTTATGTACATTATTTAAGTAACATAGAAATATAGGTAGATGGATAATTAGATAAAGCAAACAGGACAAAGTTAATTAATTCACTAAGTTATTTAAAGGACACATAGAGTTCTGTGCAATATTCTTGTAACTTTTTTCTAAATGTAAAATTACATCTAAATGAATATTTTAAAGTATTGAGTTAGACAAGAATATGGATGAATACTTTTAAATCTCTTTCTAGCAAAATATGTTCATCATGAAATTTAGAAATGCATACATTTATATATGTGAATATATATGAATGTTTTAATAAAGTTTATTTCTTGAATTAATAACTTAGAAGTTTGGCATAAAGTAAACTTAACTCATAATAAATTACAAAGGTACACTTACTTGAAGGGGCAACCATTAGGCTTGTGTGGTGTTAAAATTGCTTAGTTCCTTGATAGAAGTGCTTATAACATGGGCATACAGTATTCCTGAAAAACTCAGAGCTACATCTTTCACAGGTATGTGCAGTTCTGTACATATATTTTATTAAATATTTTTAAAAGTACTATCAATTTGAATGAACTTTCTGTTTTCTTTTAATAAGTACATTATCACATTTATGTGCTTTTTCATATACAAAAGTAAAAATCTATAAATGACTGCTAGACACATCATATGATGTTTTTAAACATTGTTTTCTTGAATAAACCAAAAGGTTTCTATATTGGAAAATGAAAATAAAAATAATCTCTTGTTTGAGGCTTCTGTCAGCACTTGAACCCCTAACAGCTGTCTGCTTTCACCCCTTCCAGTCTCATCCTGTACGACACCCTGTTCCCAAAAGCATTAATAAATATGTTTTTCATGTAATTCCATCCTAAAACAAAGCTCCACGGCTGTGAGTTACCTATGGAATAAAACATTTAGCTCTAAATTGTTTTTCTCTTTTGTCAACTCTATGCCCTTTTGATTGTATCATTTTTGGGGTCAAGCTTTCCTTTGGACCTCTGACTCCAGGTGATTTATGTGACAGCTGTGCCTTTGCTAAACTACTTCATTCTTACATGTTAAAGATAAAAATTCATAAAATTTCTGTAACTTTAAAATCTTCAGTTTTTTTAGAGAAATTCAACTTTTACAGAAAAATAATTTACAGAATACTTAGAGATTTCATATATTCAGTAAAGCTACTCCCTAAATGTAATTTCAGCTTTAAATGGTAAGCTATAGAAAATAACAATTGTGAATGCAGTGATAAAACAAAATATGAGAACTAAAGTATAGGGAAAAACAGGACAAATGAAAAGAAAACTTCAAAGTTAATTTTTTCATAAATTCTAAAAGCATTTTACTAAAAAAGTTACATAAATATAGAATATGATTTGAAAATGATATATTCATAATTATTTAATATAAATATTCCCCAGGAAGCAAACAGGTTTAGAGTTTCTTTTTAAAAAATTTACCTCCTTCCTTTGTGGGTTTGTTAGACTTTTTAATTCATGAACGTAGGGGTTGTAATTTTACCAAGAGAATAGACTTTTTTTTTCAATATTGAAATTATGTGGTTATTATTTAGCACAATCTTGGCTATGGCCAATTAGTAAACATAAAAGAAATGCTTTCAAATGTGTTACATTTCCATCAAATATATCCTATTAGGGAACTCCAAATTCCCCAAGAATGTGAATCTAGGTCATTTGAGAGCATGGAGAATATGCTTTTCTTTCTATAAACATAAAAAGTCAGTGCAGGAAAAATGCAAATTACAGAACGTGAGAAAAAGGACCAAAGGTAGCCAAAATGGTTTGGGCACTCAGGTCTTGACTATAAAAGAAAAGGGGTCTGGCCCAGTAAATGAAGGGAACTATTTGCTGCACAAAAGCTGTGAGATCTAAAAAGAGTTTGAAACTTGAAATATGAGAGTCAAATTCTTTATTCTGTTCTTTCCATATAAAATACTTCTTCTCCTTTTAATTATCTCACATTAAGATGCAGTAGAATAATATAGTGGATGAGCATGATATTATGGGAAGCATGAAAATTATATGGTAATATTGTGGATTTTCTTAAGTTGTCTGACTTTTTTGAGCCCTGATTTTCTGATCTATCAAATGGGAAAAATATTAATTCTTCCCTGCTCATGGAAACAAATTGTAGTAATACATATTACCTGTTTGCTTGGGAGGGAGAAGAGCGTGTGTGTGTGTGTGTGTGTGTGTGTGTTTGTGTGTGTGTGTGTGTGTGTGTGTGTGTGTGTGTGTGTGTGACTAAATCCTGCACCACATCCATTCTTTTTCCCCTTTTTGCCAGTCCCAGGTTTCCCACCTCCTACTAGATTTGGGGTAAAAAAGTAAATGTCTCTTTTTTTCTTGAGATACAAATATTTAATTATCAATAAAACTGAGGCATGATCCTACTCATTTATCCAGGTTGGCATAGATCTTGCCACCCTTCTACCTCAGCCTCTGGAGTGGGCAGGATTACAGGCACGTGCCGTCATGCCCAGCAACTGCTTCAGCCCTGGTGATTAGCCTGGTTGTGCAACAACCTTCTTACAAGAAGGTATGATCTTCTCTGTCTGTTGAATGGAGCTCCTCTGTGGCTCAGTGAAATTCATTACTTTTTCTGATCTTGTATTCTTATTGATGAAATTGCATAACAGCTTTTAGCACCTTATACGCATAGGGTCCAGTAACCTGGCCAAAGATATGAAAACTATAAATCACTGACATGTTAACAAATCATCTAATTATGCAACAACTGCATTCACGATGAGTTTGGCCACAGCTGGGCCCTGACAGGTCTAAGCCGTCCCTGCTGCTTACCCCCAGTGGCCCGGCTTATCCCTGCCGCTCCTATCCCCGGTCTCCAGCAATCACTTGTTCCTCAGCTGGGCTCCCATTTCCGCTTTGTTCTTTCAAGCGCTCCTTCTCCAACAACCAAGAATCTTCATAGGCATTAATCACAGTAAGTTGTCCCCGTTTCATTTGTATGCCAAATTCTAAAACTACTTTCACTGCTCTTTGAATAAAATTGTAATTCTTTCCAATGGCTGGAAAATATGATCTCATAAACTTCTTCAACTGGATCATTATTTTCTGGCCATGCTTTTATTTTTCTTTTCTTTTCTCAGACTATTAAGACTTTTTCTACATCCAGAATTTTGAGTTCTCATTCTTTTACCTGGAAATCTTCTCCATTACACTTCACAAGGATAATCTATTCTTATTTTTCAGTGATCAATCACAGGTAAATCCTTAGAAGAATGCTGTCACGAAATAATATCAAAAAGTGGCTAATGTCACTTAAACACACCCTCTAAGATACTCTTCTTCATTAAAGAGTTTATTTCCTACCTGAAATGATACGTAACTAACAATGAACCCATGCTCTTCATTTTTCACTCACTATCTCCCCCATGGAATGTGAGTTGAATGAGGACAAGAATATTTCTCTTCCTGTAGTGTTTTTGAAGTAAGCCCTGAAATATTGTTTTCCACCTCCTCAAGCACCCATGTACAATTGTCAAATGATGAATAAATTAATGGAACTAAAATATAACATATGAGTATAGTCATAGCATTAAATAAAAACCATGACTTTATGTATAATATAAAAGATAATAGTGATGCAAGGGTGATTTTCATGATATGCTAAAATATATAAGAGAAATTGCTTTTAGCATTAAATTAATCACTGAGCTTCTGTCTCTTCTCTAGCCTACAGTAATTTCTAACTCTGGGTATTGCCACTCTTTCTTAATTGATCACCTGATTTCACATTGGCATATGTTGTACTTTCAAAATATATTAAATTAAGTTGCTCTTTCATTTATAGTTTTCTCGTGTTTATTAGAAAATATCTCCTTTATCTTGCCTATCCTAAACTCTTACGGCCTTCAGAGGATTCTGAGATATAAAGAATGTTAATCACTAGGTAGTACACATTAATTAAACTGCCGAATATTCAGGTATTTGTTTGATAAGAGTTTGCAGTTTTTTGAAGAGAAGTCCCTCCTTATTTCTATCATAAAATCATCCGGGGGAAGCTTTCCATCACTGGCTGTGTCCTTGCCTCCTCACTTCTTTCTAGCTGAAGAAACAGGAAAATAAGGGAGGACAACAGAGATTTTTGATAAACTTCTTTTAACTTAGGCTAGGCGTTGTGCTTGAGTTCAAGACACAGAAAGGTACAAGTGAGCTTCCTACTGGGGGTAGATTGTAGTCAAGAAATAAAACAATACTAAACACACAAATCAGATACACAGAATTTTAAATCTGTTTTAACGGGAAACCTGAAATAGTCTGTGTTGTTGAACTGACAGGGGAGTCTAGACTGCGGTTAAATAACTGCATACAGAAGTCTATAATTCAGAACGATCTGGGAGGAGAAGGAAAAAGGGCCTATGCAGGCTGCTTGTGAACACGTGCTGGAGACCTGGATTTAGGGTGCAGCACGAAGCCTACCTGGGTTCCAGTGAATCATTTCACGGTCAGCATGTGACAGATTGGCAGTGCTCAGTGAGTTGTTCCTTCCTGCTTGTTAACTCCTCTGGCCTTCACTCTTCCTTAAACAACCATTAGTCTTCACGGGGAAAGCTTGCTGGGCCGCGTCCTGGAAGGCTTTTCTTCCTCTTTTCCGCCTTTCACTCCTCTCTCGCCCCCTGGATAGCACTTTCCCATCTGCCATTCTCATTCCCTTCCTTCCTCATATGTACACTTCTCATGATATTTCAAGCAACATAAATTTCCACGAACCTAAAATAATGACTAGTCTTTCTTCACAGGTCCTTCTTTTAATAGTGTCTTTTAGGGGCTGGACATTTTGCAAATCTTCCACTCTCTTCAGTGTTTTATTTAAACATAAAATGGCCTAGTTTGCTTTCAGAGGTCTTAGTATATTTTCTATACATTGTATACCTTGCTTTCATTTCCAGTAACAAAGCTAAGCTGGTCTTCAGTTTCTAAAGTTATCGTTTTCTCCTTATTTTGCTAAGATGTTAATAACACTTGACCTGTTTTCCTACCTGTTTTGACATTTTATGGATATATCAATGCACCCTACAGAGATTATCTCAATCATCTCGAAAACATTCTACCTCACAACTGGGTGTTTAGGACTAAATACTAAAGATCATGCTGTGTATTTAAATATCCATACATGGGTAAGTTAGAAAGATAGAAGAAAGACATAATTTAATAAGGTCTGAGGACACTGTAAGCAACAGATGTAAAACTTTACCTATAGTTCTATTTTTAACTATCTTCATAGCAACCTTCTGGCATTGGATCCCTTATACCATTTCAAAGATGAGAAAACAGGCTGAGAGAGGTGGTAACGTGCACTCATGCATATATACTTTACAACTTGTCAAGCAAGGCTTCAAAGCAGATCTCTATGCAGGAATAATGATGCATAACCCATTGAAACAAAAGTAACCAAATATTAATATCACACATGTATGTTATACCTACCAAAACCAGCATAATACTTAGAATTTTATTTTTTATTGACTATTTTCATTTTACTTCTCAGAATACTTTTATCAGATGGGCACATTTTGCAGTACATGAAATGCAGGCATGGGAAGATTAAGTGATACTGAACTTTCAGTTAAGGATCTAGTTAGTTTTCAAAAGGAAAAACAATTCATTCTCCAATTTTGCTTCTACCTTTAGAAATGGATTTTGCTCAATTATATTTAAATAAATAGGGCTCAAATTTGTTTTCATCATTTCTTCATAACTAAGTATTAAGGGCGTAGGGTTTTTCATTATATTTACTCAGTCAAAGGGGAACTTGTTAAGAGTATTCGATACGTAATTCTTGAAGGTTTCTGTCTCATCCTTGTGACTTTATGATGAATGTGGTCAGAAAATTTTACAGTATATTCATGCACATCCTATTAAAGTGACTTCAGGAAACATGGGCTAAATAAACTTTCTCAGTGTTTCCTTCAAACCTTTAACACTATGCTAGTAAATGTATAAAGTGGTGGCCAGAGCCATTGGATGTGGAGTCTGTATAACATTATTTAAATGATAGATTTATCTTTACAAATGTAACACTGAGTAAGCCATTTAAACACTCCAGGACTTTCTTTCCTTACCTCTAAGATGAAACACTGCCTGAGTGACTCTCAAGGTTTCACTATGATGCTACTAAACTTTCTGCTTCATCCAACTTCAGATCTACAAGTTTCATTTTTGGTAAGGGCTTCTTATATGTTTTTGAGTGAAAGGATAGCAAAGATTTTTTTTTTCTTTTAAAGATATGGCTATCAGGAGAAAAGCAATCATATTTAATTCTTTGACCAATAGTCTGGGATTAGAGAAGAAATATATTAATGATCAATTCGATAAAAAAAGAAAATTCTTTTTCTAGTGGAAGATAACTTTGTGAGCAGTGTTACCAGAATGTCAGGATTCTGTTCCTGGTGGTGAAGAGAGAAACTGCATGTGGAGCAAGTAGTGTGCAAATGAATTTATTTAAAAGATGTAAAGGCAAGAAAGTAAAAAGATATAAAGGCAGTGAAGTAAAGGTACCTCAGGCAGGGAGAAGATTCTGAGCAGGATACCCATGAGAGCTCTTTGTCTAGAGGTTTCAAATGAATTTAAAAGCCTAATAATCTCCACCATATAAGAAACTGGATCATTTTTAGGTTCCAAACTTTGCATTGTTCACACATGCAGTCTTATGGCAATGGTCTGTCTGACTGTGCTTTGGGGAAATCGCAGACAGCTGATGGACAGACGTTTCTGTAAGATCTCTATGGTTGTGACTCAGCAGACTCCATTTGGGGCTTCAGGACTCCATTTTGAGGTTTGTGTCCTTAATGTTTAATAGAATCCTATCTCCTATCTAATTTCTTTTACAGTAGCAAGCGGTGATTTTTAATGGTCCATATTTCTAAACAAGCAACAACTGGGATATTATCTTATAGAAAAGTTTTGCACATCTAAAGAAATCACCAGCAGAGTAAAAGGAAAAGCCACAAATTGGGAAACTATTTGAGCCAACTGTCCCTCACACTTCTATCTAGAACATAAAAGCAATTTTAAAATATCAGCCCTCGCATATTCAAAGACCCAATCCAAAAATGGGCATCTGAGGTGAATACACACTTCTCTGATAAAGAAATACAAATAGCAAATAAATACATGAGAAAATGTTCGACATCATTAGTCATTCAAGAAATGCAAATTAAAACAACATTGAGATTTCATCTCATCCCTGAAAGAATGGCTATGATCAAGAAATCAAACAATAACAAATGCTGGAGGGGTTGTGGGGAAAAGAAACCCTTCTCCATTATTGGTGGGAATGTAGACTGGTGCAGCCACTTTGGAGATCAGTCTGGAGATTCCTCAGTAAACTAGGACCTTTCAACCCAGCTATGTCACTTTTGGGTATTTTTCCAGAGGAACTAAAAACATCATACCATAGCAATATATGTGCACCCATATTTATAGCACCACAATTTCTGATGACTAAATCATGCAAGCAACCCAAATGTTTATCAGCTGAAGAATGGATAAAAAAGGTGTGATGTTTTCATATAATGTAATATTACTCAGCTATAAAGAAAATAAACTCTAGGTTTTTGTCTTGGTTACTTTTCTCTCATTGCTGGGACAAAATTCCTGATGCCCAAAATTAAGGAAGGAAAGGTTTATTTTGCTTACAGTTTGTGGAGGTTTTAGTTCATACTTGGTAGGTTACAAGGCAGGGTGGCACATGACAGAGGGCTACAGCTCATCGCAGCAGAACACAGCAAAAGCAACAAGCACTAAAAAGGGAGGAATGGCCACAAGCAGCCTCTTGCTCTCCTTTACATATGCAAACTATCCACCCCAGGGCGGGTGCAGCTCTCACACCCATAATCAATCAAACTCTAAAAGCCTGCCCCATGGTTGCATGAGGCTTTGGGGGGACACACAGACACAAACCATAGCAGTTTTTATAGGGAAATGGATGCAAATAGAGACCATATTCATAAGTGAAAAAAATCAGACCTACATGTGTAAATACCATATTGTCTCACTAGTGTAAGAACCTGAAAAAGTAAATAAAATCCAAAAGGTAAAATAGAAACTGCTCAAAAGGAAAGAACAACTAGGATGAGGCAAAAGAGAAAAGAAGGAAAGAAGGGAAAAATATGTATACATGTATACACAAGATAGCTAAGATAATTGTACTACTAATTTCTATTGCCTTGTTGAAACACCGTTAATGTTCAGTTATTTGATCAATTTTACATACCTGTATTTGTTTAACTGAGCAACCAATTTGAAGATAACAATATGCAATACAATGACCATTGTTAATTTCTTATCACCTTGTCTGAAATTCTGTATTATTTCTATTGTTTTGGTGCTGTTTTGTTTATGTCTGTTTGTTTGTTAATGTTTTTGTTTTATCTTTAAAATTTATTCTTTTTTAGGTTTTTTGTTTTGTTTTGTTTTTCTTCTGGTACCAGGAAGTGAACTCATGACCTTGCGTTTGCCAGGCACGCACTGTGCCATTGAGCTAAATCCCCAGACCCTTATCTTTAAAATTTTTTTAAAAATCTATTAATTTTTCCACTTAAAACTTGCAATTACAATGCAACAATGCATCACTTGCATTTTCTAGGCTTAAAATGGTATTGTTATACCTTTACTAAAGTGTAAAAGTTAAAAGAATATTTAAACCTTAAAAGTTAGAAAAAATAGGGCTGGGGATTTAGCTCAGCGGCAAAGCGCCTGCCTGGCAAGTGCAAAGTCATGAGTTCGATTCCTGGTACCGGAAGAAAAACGAAAAACAAACAACAACAACAACAAAGTTAGAAAAAATATCATTTAAGAATTTAAATTTTGGGTATTTACATTTCTTTCTCAGATGAAAAACTTTTTAGTTATTATAGCACCTAAATATATAGTTGACATCACAATCACAATTCAGCTTGAACTTATTAAGGTGTATTCTGTAAATATTATTATTTTTGTTTGTTTTTTGTACCACCATCAGGTCACTATAGCCAGCTATAGCCAGTGTAAAATCTACTTTAAAGCCTTTCATTTTACAAATAGTCTGAAAGCGAGATAAAAATGATATTTGAAACTGACTTTGTTTGTTAAATATAAGCATTTAGAAAGGGTTCTGTGTATACATATTTTTAAAAATCCATTAAAATCAACAAGAGCAAGAAACAAAGATGTGTAAGATAAATGGTAACAAGTAATTGTAAGGAAATAAAATGGATACAAGAGGAGGAGGCAGAATTATATGGCATATGAATAATGAATGATCTCTCTCCAGGCCTTCTCTGTATACACAGAAAAAAATGTTAAGAAATGTTGAACTCTGGATAGCAAGTTTGTTTTTCTCAATATTGTGAGTTAGGATATGCATTCTGAGACTTAGCTTGTAAGTAAATGTGAATAATGGAGTCAAATCTCTGGCCAGTAGAGTGGGAAATAAAACATGGAAGCGAATCTAGAATCAACGCTGTAAAACTAGAATGAAACTGGAGAGATCGATATAAAGTAATGGTTTTCAGGATAAAGAAGCAAATATTCAAAGTTTAAATGTAGCATGCTGTTGTGGTCCAGATCCAGAATATCCTCACTAGTTCATATGGTTTGGAAGATGATTGGGTCATGAGGGTGCTATACTCATCAACAATGCATCCACTGGTGACTTGAGCTGAATGTGCTGTCAAGGAGATAGGGCCTCACTGAAGGGACCACCGAGAATTGGCCTGAAGTGTATCTCCTCTCTGGTTTACTCTGTCTCTCTCTGCTTGCTGGCTGCCATAGGCTGACCACCTTTTTCTAAGCCATGTCCCTCTTTGATTCAGTTTCTGCCTTGGAGCCAGCTAACCACAGACTCAATCTCTAAGCCAGAATTCATCTCTCCTCCTTTAACGTGTGGATGTCATATATTTTATACCAGTGATAAAGAAAGAACTAATGCATGTGGCTAGCAGTGTTGTACTTGTAGGTTATTGTGGCATAACATATAGTTGTGTATATATTTCACATTTCTTGCCACCAAACTTTTGCTCACTAATTTGAACTTTCACTGACTCTCCTTTTCTGAATTAACAGTCATGCATAAGTACATTTCAATCAACTGTGGACCATGTACAAATTGATGATCCCATGAGAATGCAATGCAGAAAGAAAATATGTTCATACCTAGTTGTAATAGCTATAGTAATACAACAGGGAAATGCATTACTTGTATATTTTTGGTAATGCTGGTATAAAGAAACCTGCTTTGAGGGGCTGGGGATTTAGCTCAGTGGCAAAGCGCCTGCC